>NW_015536468.1:231089-257917 GCF_001515605.1 Sinocyclocheilus anshuiensis | reverse complement strand
CACATTAATACTGCCTAAGCGGAGCTATGCAAAGTGGAGGCTTCAGCAGAATGACTCTCTTAAATGGGAGGAAGCCTAACAACACTCAATCCTAGTTTAGAAGCTCTTAAGAGCGGAGGTCTCAGCATAACGACTCTCTAAACGAGAGGAGACCTGACTACACTCAGCGCCAGAGGCCGTCAGTGCGGCTCAAAAAGAAAGAGCCTACAACTCATATTTACTGCCTAAGTGGAGCTCTGGTGAGCGGAGGCTTCAGCAAGATGACTCTCTTAAACGAGAGGAAACCTAACTCAAACCTCCTCTAAGAGTGGAGGTCTCAGCATAACGACTCTCTAAAGTGAGAGGAGACCTAGCTACACTCAACGCCAGAGGCAGTTAGTGAGGCTCAAAAAAGGAAGAGCCTACAAACTCATATTACTGCCAAAGACGGAGTTCTAAAGTGCGGAGGTTTCAGCAGGATGACTCTCTTAAACGGGAGGAGCCTAACATCGTGAGTCAAACGCACGTGCTTTCGTACACAAGGCTTGAAGACAAAGAAGAGGATGACGTTTTCCGCAGGTGCGCTTTTATACCCGCACTCGCTTTATTGTTTACGTCATAGGCTACCGCCTGCCAATGTTAAGGGCATTGTCGCTTTTTCATTCATGCTTCAGACACCGGTCACGCTGAAGGCGTTCCCCTAGCGCCCTCTAGAGGACGCAGCGTGGAGTTCCCTTTCGAAAGGGAACCTAATTTTTTATTAGTAATATGCATTGCTAAGAACTTCATTTGGACAACTTTAAAGGTGATTTTCTCAATATTTAGATTTTTTGCACCCTCAGATTCCAGATTTTCAAATAGTTGTATCTCGGCCACATATTGTCCTATCCTAACAAACCATACATCAAAGAAAAGCTTATTTATTCAGCTTTCAGATGATGTATACATCTCAATTTCGAGAAATTTACCCTTATGACTGGGTTTGTGGTCCAGGGTCACATATATTTGATTTTTTTACACTGTAGTTTTTTTTTTCCATTCTGTCAAATCAGAAACTTTATAAAAGCTTCATGATGACAAGCCTTGATTTTTCTTTTATTTTTGGCAGCATCCTAAGGAATCACTTCGTCAAGTAACGCTCACTTTCCTAGATATCCACTCTTGGTTTTTTGGTACCCTGGAGTTTAATTATGACTTAATTCCAATGCAGAACCCTATGGAGTGCAAATATGGCGTTCACTGGCATATTCAGTGATCACTTCAATATGAAATGCAGCATAATGACTGCTGCTGGTGATGTAACTTTGGGACAGATGCTGAGTCGTTGACAGATTCCATGAAAAAGTTCTGCCTCTTAAGTGATTTTCCCCTATAAAGCTGCTTTAATTTTCATTCTGAGCCTTAAATCCTGTTTTCCCAGATGACATAAGTTGCCTTCCGTCCATTTAACAATGTAAACTCTATAATTTGCACTTAAACATTGCTGGAAACGCATAATACAGTGCATGTCCTCAAACAACTTTGTCCACTATGGACATTATCCACTAATGTGGAATTACACAGAAGAGTAACATAAAGAAAACGTAAGCTAATGCAATAAATTATTCATTTAAAACTGCTCGCTCAGTGCTCTATACCAAATTATATAGTTCAGGGATATTTATAATGATGCCAGTTTAAAAAAAATATTGAGATATAAATAAACTGAAGTACTAAAATTACTAAAACTGAAATAATAATAAATGAAGGGTAAATAGAAATACACAAAAAACTAATAAAAATGACAAAAGTGCATAATTACCAAAATAATAGTAATTATAAAATTATTAAAAATAAAAATGAATTAAATTAAAATGTAATAAAAACTAATTCAAAATATAAACAAATACCATTATACTATAAATAATAAATAAATAATAAATAAATAAATAAATGCATATTTAAAAAAATGCCATACCATGTTTTTATAACACTAACTAAGGATAGCAGCATAAAAGTGAATGTAAAAGCATTTTAATGACATCACTGAATTTTATCAATGACATGATTCTCTTACAAGGTGCATTTGACCCAGTTCGACTGCATAACTACTTTTCTCATGTTACAGATACACAGTTTTTTATCTCCACCTCGACAGGGAAATCTGTGATTGAGAGGGACTGAAGTGTTGATTGTAAACATAGGTAGCGGTGCTCAAGTGCTTCAGGTACAGCGTTTGAGAGGGGACACTCAGGACCGCTAATTATAATGACATGACTTACATGCCAACAACACTAGTCCTCTCCACAGTCAGCCTCAAACACAGCTGAGATACCAAGACCAATCCAGGATTCAATTAAAGCTATTCACAAGCCCCTAACTGCTGCACTAACATCAGCCTGCAATTGTTCCAGCTGAGTTCTCTTCCCTTGTACACCAATCACAGCTACACTGTGCTGCTAATGGCTCCCTACATGATAAAACACTCATAGTCACCTAAGAGTCCTTAATAACAGGACTTTTTCTAGTATACACACAAAATGTTATAACACACAAGTAAACAAGCTGATTTTTCTTACCAGGTCAACAGATAAATAAGACGCAATGTTCTGTACCTACTTATGTAAAAAGCGAAGAGAACATAAGTGATAGGAGATTTGAAGGCATGCAATGGTCAAATCGTACCGTTTTTGAGCTAAAACATTTTCTCTCTCCATCTCTCTTACACAAACACACACACACACACACACACACATCTCTCTCACACACACACACACACACACACACACACACACACACACACACACACACACACACACACACATATAGCCGAAGAAACGGAGGCCATGGATAAGCATATTTGATGACAGACGCAGAGTCCTTCTCAAATCCCTGACTTTTAAATCTATGCAGGATCAAGCAGGATTGACCTGCACTGTAGCAACTGGGGTCCAGGCTCACGAGGGAAAAAAACAGTGCTCGTCCATGCTTCTTACATAAGCACAAATATTATATAATTCAGACTTGTATAAATGATTCATTCTAATCTTATACATCTTTAAATATATCTCAGGAGATAAGGCTTTTTGAGAACAATTCACAAATGCACACTACAAGATATTGTGTAGTGAGCAGATGTTAAAATTATAAAAGCAGAAGGGGAAATGACTGTGTATAACTTTTTTTTCCTCTGGATGGTCAAGATACCCAAAATGTCTCATTTAAAATAAAATATTAATAAATGAAAGAAAAAAAAGTCCAATAATATATGTATATATAATAGATATATAAATTCAGTATTTATAATATTATAATAATATTAATATGATAATTATTATAATAATTTATGTCTCTAGCAAGTGACAATACATCCACAGACATGCTGCTGCTGCTGCACATATAACATACATGAAATTACCCGTAGCTATCTATATGGGAGGAGCTGGGGGAGGTAGAGGGTTTGTTTGCAGCAAACAATTTGCATCAAACCATTAACATTTTAATCAACAAGCTGACTGGTTGCAGAATCAGCAGAGGCCAATCAGCACGTGCCATGTTTGATGATGTCATGAACTAGATATGATATCAGTGCTACTGCCATTCATATACATTATCATGGATTTATTGCTTCTAAAAGATGCCATTGCAACAAAACTAATTCATTTTCTCAAATGTTATTATCTACATGCATTGTCATTTACACAAGTGTGATGCATGGTCTTATCCATTATTATGTGATGTCATCCAGAGTGGAGTGGTCTGGAGTGGTCAGAGGGATGACAATGATCTGAGCCCACCAACCTCTGCCACTAATCCCTCTATAAATGACAGCTGACTCTGGGGAGGAGGGGGTACATTATCCATGAATGACGCAGGACGGGTCTAATGCATTAGTATAGTCACTAAGGATAATGTGATACTTTTATATGTAGTAGTATGTAAGAGGCATTAGAACTTCCACACTCAATCCATCTCTTTTTGTACCTCCACTCTGCTGGTTCTGTGTTTGTATTTGCAGGGTGTTTGGGGACAGCATGTGTCCATCAGCTAAGCTCCACAAATCCCATCCTAATCTGTTGCATGATGATATGCGCAGGACGCCTGAAAAATAATATTCAATACATTTTCTCCATTATTAAAATATGGCTGTCCTTATGCCATGGAGTGCACAATTTGCAAAAAAGCTTTAAAAATGACCATGTGGTTTAGGAGATGAGATGGAGAGATTCAAGGACCGTTTTCCCTTGTCCAACAGATGTGTATTTGCTAAAGATGAGACAAATTTCCATCAAGCTTCAAGAAATATGAATCGGTCTACCGATACCTCCATTATGAGCAGATGAGGGTGCTTGATGCTGCTCCTTTAAAACCAGTTTCTGAAAACACATATGGTTGTATTAAACTTTTTTTTTTTTGACACTAGTACTAGCTGGGTGGCACATTACCTAATGTGATGGACATCTAATATAAGAGTAGGGATGTAACGATTACCGGTACATGATAATTTTGGTCACTATAATCGTGATAAGAAATTTTCATACCGTTACATCCCTATATAAGAGAATGGGAGAAGATATGAAAAATAATTCACTATTTGTTCTACATATTGCAACAAAAAAAAGAAATCTAATCCAAAACGTAAAACGTAACACTACAAAAAAGTCATTCACCTATAAGTACAAAAGTATGGAGAAACTGACAACCGTGCATTTCAAGCAGAAAACATGGGGTGATTGTGTGTCCTTATTTTTCATCAACACAGCAAGCCAAAGAAAATGACAAGTGTAGCTAAGAAGAGAGCTCTCATCTGAACCCGCAACATGTTATGAATGACAGCAAAGAAGAAAAAGAAAGAGAGAACTCTATCCAGCTGGCCAGAGACATCTGGATGGGCCCAATCTAATTACGCTGAGACTGATCGTGCCACGCTATATTTGACCTGAACATGAGTGAGGTGTCTGAGAGAAGACCTATCTTAAAACATGAATGGAAGTAATTAAAGAGTTCCATGAAAAGAAAGTATACACTACAGATGGAAAAAATCCACTTCAAAACATCACTGGCTACGTTTACATGCACAATTTTTGGTTCAATCGGACTGAATTCATTCCGATTGATGAACCCCCAATTGTAAGTCGCTTTGGATAAAAGCGTCTGCTAAATGACTAAATGTAAATGCTAAATAAAGTGATCAGGCTGGTGTGCGCGTTTATATGTCACAAGCTTCAAATCGGAATTGATTTTTTTTTTTTGACATGCGCACACTGCACAGATAGTTTCTCACTGTTTGCACATAATAACCACTCTCCTACACGGTTTCTTTATTTGTTTTTAACAGCAGAATTAATATTGATCAATTTATGGATAAATATACATATAAACCACTGTGCCATGCTGCTCATATTTATCACGCAGTAAAAATGCCCCTCCCCACACCCAAAACAGGTTGCGTGTGGATGAGAATCCAAAACAAGGACTGGTGGGAGGTTGTCCTGCTCCACTTCACAGTTGCCGAGTGAAAGGAGCGTTTTATAATGACAGGACATGCATTTATACAACACTTTATTCAAAAGGAAGAACCGCTCGTTCTGTGCGTCATACGTCTTTACGCTATTTCTGCGCCATTGCACATGCGCAGTCCTTTCAGTTTCGTGGTTCAATCTGATCGAGTGTTTACATGCACTCTCAATCGAATTAAAAAAGGAATAAACCATCCCCTTCAATCTGATCGAAATTTAATTCCGATCGAGCTCAATCGGCTCGATTAAGGTGTTTACATGAAGGCTTTTCAGTCCGATTGAGCCGTCAATCCGATTACAAACGGATTATTTGGTTGCATGTAAACGTAGCCACTGTGGATCATGTGATTTATAAGACCTGAACTAATCAACAAACTAACAAATGCTGCTGATCTGACACATGGAATTGAAACAATCTTGACAAACATTTTTTGAGATTACTGTTTTTCTTCATTCAAGTAGATAGGAGCTATATATCTGTTGCCTACATAGAAATAATTGGTCAAAATGGCTGCCAAGAACCTTTTTTCTTGCCTAAACAATGGTGTGAGTTTGGTACAGGACTACACATTTGTTCAAGCAATGAAATGTTGAGGAAACCTATTTGGAAAGAATCATTATTCGTACAGTTGCACAGAAATGACACAGGGCATTCAGTAGTTTGGTACTGTAGTATGAGACTCATAATAGTTTTCTAGAGTTTTATGTAAAGTATGGGTCATCTTCCATGTTAAAATGATGAAAATCATGTTTTTGTATTTTGCTTTTTTCTTTTAGAAAGAAAATGCTAGAGATAATTCTCATGCTGGCTGGTGAAAATTAGACCATGGAACACACATATTATCATGCTTTACCAGTGGAAACGGGAAAATCAGTACCTATATAGTCGAAGAAGCCTAAGCTGCCTTCAAAATAAAACATTTACTCAACTTATTTGTTCAAACGGCTGATTCATTCAGAAACAAAGTGACCATCTTTATGAACGGGACACTGAATCATTGACTCACCTGATTCATTTAAAAATGTGGATTCATTCAAAAACGAAACACTGCTCTGTTGCTCTGAGATCCACAACAGCTTTTGTGACTTTGTTTGAAACTGTTTTCATTGGCGAATTAAGGCCGGGACACACCAAGCCGACTTCAAAGAACTAGTGGCGACGAAAGTCGACGGTGTTATCGCCTCGCGTCGGCAGCGTCAGACCAAAAAGCTGCGCTTGAACACACCGCACAGACTACAGCCGACGGCAAACTAACACGTGTGTTCTTCGCATGCGTGAGAGGAATTAACTGTCTATATCAGCAGCTATCAATAGTATATTTATATATTTGTCATTCAAAAGGAGAAACCGAAACAAAGATATATGAGATAAACGAAGATATACGAAACGTAAACAAAGCAGCGCTTGCTTACCATTTTGAATATCAGTAACGTTGAAAACTTTAATCATTTTAAACGGCTCATGTTGTTATGAAAACATTCGCGTATTAGAATAATTGGTAAAGATCACGTAACATTTAAACAGCCTTCTGTCTGTACTGCCTTCATTTACGTGCTTGTTTTCATCACTTTCGCTTTAATTCTAGGGCACTGACTCATTCGCTAAACTGAACATCCAATCAGAGCTCTCACTCGCGCCGACGGTCCCGATGCCGATTCAACATGTTGAATCGGGCAAATTGCCGCTGACATGAGCCCGACGAGAGCCGACGAGCCGACGAGTGGAACACACCAAACGACGTTGGCCAATGTCGGCTTAGTGTGTCCCGGCCTTTAGAGCAAAAACAGAAAATATTGGCAATATTGTATCTAAAATTTAACTTACAATATTAACTTCATGTTCATTAAACTGGTATAAATCAAATCACATTTGCAATCATGCTAATATTCTGGAAAAACCGCACTCGTGATATTGCTTAATTGCTTAATGGTTAACTACATCATACGATGTAATTTTTTTGCAAAGTGAGTCACATACTCGATAATATCAGCTCACACATCATTAAAACAACAATTATATTATCGTACATGTGTAACTTACATAAAACGCAGAGACAGTCATCCTGATCCAAGTTGATTACTGTGAAGCGTCTAACAGCATGGAGGTATCGGCACTTAAAGCACACAAATAACAACAATGCTAACACTAGCTAAAAACTACTGAATTCAACTTTAAAGCATATTTTATATTTGATGTTTCTATCTCTTAATCCAGTGTATTTAACTTTTCACTACTTCTTGTTTCTCTCACTTAAATATCACTCTCAATGCACCACACTTGATGTTTAAATCAAGCACAGAGGCTTACGTCGATCTGAAGAGTTTCTGTGCTAATGTCAAGAGATCAATCCATCTATCAGTCACCTCGGAGTGACGGCTGACAGGCCTCCTGCTCGCCCGCATGTGTCCCAGAATAAAACACAGCCTTTGTGTCACACGCTGGGCTCCCCCGATTTCTCTGGGAGCATGCTGTTCTCCACAGAGATACCATATTTCGGGAAACATACCTATTATGCGTGAATCATAAATCATACGGTGGAGGGATCAGGTCAGGACACAGGAAGGAGCATATAAGAGAGAAACAGGGAGAGGAATTAAAAGAGGGATTGAAGGAGGAAAGGAAGGAAAGACAGGACTGTTGTGTTTAAGACCCAAGTTGGCCAGTGGGACTGAAGAAAGGGCACATGGTAATCCTGGTATTTAATCAGGATGCCATAGAACGTGACCAGAGAGAAAAACCAAATCACACTCACACTCAACAAGGCAAAAACAGAGATGGTTTATAATCATCTGCCTCATTATACAATCTGTTTGATCCAGAGTGCAAATCATTAAAGCAGGACGAAGTGCTTTCGTTTAGACAACTGCATTTTCCTGAGAGCTGAAGTAGCACACGTGGCCTAGTGGATTGCAAACAGGACTGAATGTTTTAACACGAGGCTAACCAACTATACCCACAGAATTGGCAATAATTAATCATGTCTGTTTTCCCACCAAAATGATGTCACTTCCTGGAGAATGATGTCATTAAGGGTCCAGCTTTTTTAGTTAAAGGAATATTACCAGGCATGCATGATACTGTATAACTATATTGGTTATCAGCTGACATTAGAAATGTTTTTAATTTATCAGTTTCAGTCAATTCAAGACAAATTTCGATCATTATTGGATATTTAATTGTTCATGGTCATTTTCTCTATTTGGGGTTAGGGTTAGATTGAGATGACTTTTGCTGTCATGGAATGTTTAATTAGTGCTTTTAAGTTCAATTAAAAATCTTTTTTAAAAACACTAATCATTTACTGTTGAATGTAATCTTTAGCAAATCTCATAATGCACATACATTTTTCATACTTTTTGTATATGAAAATATACATATACATAAAATGTATATAAAAATAAATACTGGTATTGGATTATTGGTAACTTCAATATTGGCGCATACATATTGTGAAAGATTTATTGGATGGAAAATTATATTACAGGAAACTCCTATAAAAGGACTGTTTCTGAAGTTGGTCAATAACCAATAAATGGATTAAAATTTATAGTATTATAGCTACCATTCAAAATGTTGGCATCAGGAATTTTTTAAATAAGAAATACTTCTGTTCATCAAGGATTCATTAAAATTGATCGAAATGGACAGTAAATAATAAATACTAATGCTGTGCTTTTGAACTTTCTATTAATTAAAAGAATCCTGAACAATTCAGCTTTTTCATCACAAGAATAAATTACATTTGAATATATATTCAAGTAGAACATCTTAAATTGTAATAATTAATAATTTCACAATATTCCTACATCCTAACTGTATCTTTTTTTAAAGATACAGAAAAAAATCACATATTAAATCACAATTGCAATATTTATCATAAAAATTCCAATTCAATTTTTCCCCTAAATTGTGAAGCCCTAGCTTATCCAGTATATTAAAACATCTGATGAGGACATGAATGACCTAGCTTTCCAGATGATGATGATGAAGAAGAAGAAGAAGAAGAACTTACAGCTACAATACAGTTGAAATGATCAGAAGTGACTGTAAATCTGAGGAACAGAGTTTGTCAGGTAAAACTCACAAGCACATACACAGCGAACATAAACAACTGCACAATGGGAACCATGTGCCTGACTTTATTTCCTTCTTTCCATACTCCCCTCACTCAGGTCTGCATTACACAGTGTGGGAACATTTAACAACACATGCTTGATCTCTCGCTCTCTCACCCACACACATACTCACACACGCTGGCAAACACTGAGGCTCATTCGTGCACACCGCCGACCTAAAACTACAGGATCATAAAGAGGAATTCTATGCGGATGAGTGAATATTTCAGTCCCACGATCCCAGACTAAGGCCTCTGATAAGCTAAAGCTTCCTCTGGGGAAGCACGAGGAGCCGTGCAGATCCAGCTCTGCGTGAGGTGAAGCACGTGAACGTGAAGGCTTTACACGGCGGGATGGAGACGGTGGGAGGCCGATGCCTGCCACGCTACGTCCATTCCACCCGCTCCATCTCATGATGTCTGGCCGATCACATGACCGGGCCTGTGTTTAATTACAAACACATTTATTGAGGTGGAATGCTTGCTGCAAAAAAACAAGACAGAGAAAATGAACGGATCAGAAAAATAAGGGGTGTGTCTGTGTATTCGGTGGAGGTGTTGTTAAGAGAGGCGACTAGGCAATAGAGACAATGATGAAAGTAATGTGACATGAGTGAACACCTCACCATCTCACAATGTTGAATAAGCAAACAAAAAACCCTCAGAACCCAGGCTTCTCTCTGTTTCTCTCCTGACATGTGTTCCTAGTGACTAACCAGAGGTGTTTTATTAACTTTTAAAGCTGTTTGTACCTCTGGGAGTCACGAAAGGAAGAAAATAAACTAAGAGAGAAGGGGGAGAGGGAAGGTCTCTTCACTGTTGGATATAACTTTTGACAACTCCAAATATAACATACACCCTCTCCCAGACAAAAATTCACAAAACCAACAACCCAGAATACATAATGTATCAGCAACCTACATTTGTTTAAAAGTAAAAAAGGGAGCCTCAATGAAATTTAAGAGCTGTGACAACATTTTTCTTTTTTTACAATTTATAACAATTTTTTAAATAACAATTTTAACAATTATTTTTAACAATTTATCTACAGCAGTCATGTACAGTACAAATGTATCTGACATTTAGCTATAGAAGCTAAGTAATCAAACTATTAAGACTATAACTGACACTTCTGTTCTCACTGCATCTACAACATCATCATCATCAATTTTCTCACTTAGCCTGGCATTTTTATATCTGTGCATAATGTTGGAAGGTAATATTAATACATTTCAACTTTACTGACTTTATTTTTTGTATTCTTTATTTATTTTTTATATTGTTATACTATTGTATGATAAAGTACTTTGGAACTGTACACCACAATCATCTGTACAGCGATAATTATTTTCTAGTTGGTCAATAACAAATAAATGGATGACATTAAAATGTGTAGTATTATACCATTCAAAATGTTGGCATCAGGAATTTTTTTTATAAGCTATTATTATTATTACTATTAATCAAGGATTTATTAAAATTGATCAAAATGGACAGTAAATATTAAATACTAATGCTGTGCTTTTCAAACAAATGTGGCTTTGGTTAGCATAAGAGACTTAAAAAAAAAAAAATCGTACAGACCTTTGAAGGGTAGTGTATACTTTAAATAAATTAAACAAAACAAAAAAAAAATTAAATAAATAAAAAAATAAAACACACCAGCAAAAGTTAGTCATTTTAATTTGAGCTTTTGAATTTGCGAAAAGATTTTGAGAATTTTAATTTGTGACTGTTCGTATAAAAAACGGATGTTAGATGACAGCAATAGTAATCAAAATTTTAAAATAGTTGGAATAAACACACAATTAAGCATCCTGTTCCAGGAGAAAAATATATTGAATATCAACTGATTTTAATAAAATACAAAAATATCAGCTGATAACTGATGTAGTACCAACATACTGTGTGTCCCTAGAATTAAGCGCAGCCAACACAATAAAACAAGTCAAGAGTATAAACGATGGCAGTAAGAGCTCCAAACAGGAGGCAGGTCATAACAGCGCATTACCCCAGTGCGAGTGAACCCTACGAGGCAGCAGGCCCGATCTTGTCCATGTTCGCTCTCCACAGTGATACTCATTCAAGTGTGATGAGGGATAAAAAGCAGGGCTGCAAAGCAACACGGTCCACGGGGACTCATGAACAGCCATAGAGCCTATCCATCTGCAATCTCTGCTGTTTAAATATAGCACATATCATCATTAGTCTTACTCTCCTCTCGATTTCCTTGTCTCTCTCTTTCTTCATGTCAATTGTAGGATATCAGACCGAATCAGACAATCTAAGATTTGGTCAAAAAACAGTGATTCTGTCCAAATTCCCTTTAAAATCTTAAATGATTCCCTTTGAGCTAAATTGAACTGTTTCCCTTACACAATGCAGACTGATATCCACCACCATTGGAAAGGGAAAATCACAAATGAGACCTTATTATTCTCCTTATTATGAGACCTTGTTATTTCTCCTTAAATCTGCGTTAAAGGTGATTTCCTGGTCATCAGACTGATTTGTGATTTCAGACGGTTTCTGGTTTTAGATGGTTACTCCATAGAGATATGTGATTTGAAATCTTCCATCTTTGCCCATGGGCTCTCAGTTCTGCAATCAGGTTGTTTTGAGCCAATCACCAGAGCTATAAAAGTAATTATTTTATGGCAGATAACCATTTAATGCCCAATATTAAAATGTGTATTAATTTAAACTATTTTGTCTAAATACATAAAAAAACAACACACACACACACACACACACACACACACACACACACACAACAGTCATGATACAACTCTAAAACCAAGGAGAAATTACATAAGGGCAAAGCTGATTGGCAGATGGTACGTTTATGTTGTAGAAAACTAAAACTGAACTTAAAATAAAAATACATTTTAATTGATATAAATAGTAAATTGTTCTAAATAGTAATATTAGTAATATTTAATATAATATTATGATATAATTATTATAATAATAAAAAAGCACATATCAAAATTACTAAAAATATTAACATTTTAAATATAATCAAAACATTGGCGATTATTATCTTTCTGAAAAACCAGCTTGACCAGGCAAGGAAACCATCTAAACCAACTTGTGCTGGTTCAAGATGGTCTTTTCATCATGTAAATCATGACCAGCAAAGTGTGTAAACGTTCGGAGAACTTCTGCTGTAAAATTCCTTGATGGATAGAATCTGATGCACCATGATTTAATCATCTCTCATCCAAATTTGACTTTACAGCACTAAAGCCCATTAAGTGGAATCGATGATTAACACCCTGAAGTTTGTTTTGGAGAGTTGTGAGAGGTGAAAGCACAGCTGCGGTTCCATCGAGATGGAAATCAGAGGCCCTTGTGGGACACAGACGCGGCTGGGTTCTGAAGGGAGCAGAGAGGAGAGACACACAAACACGTTGACACGACACGCAAACACACACGCAAGCATATGCTAATGGCTCTATGACAGAAACTGCTACTAGTGTAAGAGCAGCCAATGCCTCTGTCCTCAGAGAACTCCCTGCATTATTCAGAGATTGTTAATAATTAAACAGTGAGCTCATTGCAAATGATGTATCTACATTCGTACTCACAGCTACGACTCTATTGCCAGTTCAATCTGAGGACCTTGTGCTGAGACGCAGAGAGATTATGACACTTCACTGTCACATCTCTCCTAAACGCAGGAGCCTTGCTCTCTCAGTCCCTCCAGAGCCAAGCACGGCCCTCACGGCTGCTCCCTTTCTCCAAGCTGCACACTCTTATTTTAATTGTAAAGATGTTTCTTTGTTTGTTTTGTTTTTAAAAAAGGAAGGAAGCACAGGATCTGCTGGGTGTATCAAAATGGTATATCAAATCATTCTGTTATCTTTCATAACATAGTTGAGAATCATCTTTAAACGAAGTTTGGTATAAAAAAATTCTGAAACCTAAAAATGTATTGGTGATTTAAAAAAAGAAATAAACAGTTTTTGCCTATGGATGTTCATTCGTGTCTTTTTATTTATTTATTTATTTAATTGAGTCTTGGTGTCATAGCATAACATTAATAAAATAGCATTTTTCAAAATTTTTATTTTTCAAATTTTTTTCTTATGCTCTAAACAATGTAATGACATGAAAAAAAAATGGAGGATGCTAATGCTTTGATTATTAACTAAAACTAAACCTTAAAAAACAAAGCACTGTTTTGAAAACCATTTGCATTAGTTTAAATAAAGCTGAAATAAAAATATTAGATGAAAATATTGCCATGCAAGTAAGGTAAAATAAATTGAACTGCTAAAATTACTAAAACTAAAATAAAAAATGAAGCTAAATAGAAATATATGAAACAAAACTATAAAAAAAGCAAAATTACAAAATTAAAAACAAAAAACAAAATTACTAAAAGTAAAATGAAAACTGAATAAATTCAAATGAAAAATAAAAACTAATTCCAAATATTAAGAAATACTATAACAGTATATAAATAATACTAAAGTAACAGTTTCACACAAAATACAGTAACGTACATAAACATGAAATGTACAGAAGAAAATATGTATTGCAACAGTTGTATAGACAATTGCATAGCTTTTATATCCTTCATATTATTTGCTTCCTGTATTGGACTAATTTGACCAATTAGATTGACTTAATAAATTCATTAAATGTAAATAGTAATAAAAAAAAAAACACTAAAAGTGGCAATAGTACATAACAAAACTTCTAAAAAAATAACTAAAATTAAAATATAAAAAGAAAAGTTTCAAAATATGAATAAAAACTATAATAATACATAATACCAAAATAACACTACCACAAGAACACACTCAGTCTCAAACAATTAGCAACTATTCAAAATATTGACCCTTTATTTACCCCACCAATATTTTGTACATCCCTATCTAGCATCCAAAATCTGCATAGACTTCAGAGACGTGGCCTGGCAAGTAATGCACATGCTCTGACATGTGTGCTGGCACTCGTGCGGGTGACCTGAGTCCGGCTCGACCCGTTCCCCCTCTTCTACCTATTGTTTTCTGTCATCTTGATCATTCAAACATACATCTAATATGTGTTGTGACGTTTCATTGTTAGAATAAATGTTGAAATAGGAAAAATCAAAGCATATCTAGCATGTAACGTATATAAGCATATAACGTTTCCGCTTCCACATGCTACATTACTTAGACATAAAGTACAGCAAATAGACGGCTAAGCACTACTACTAATAATCATTCATTAAACACTAAAGTAATCTTTTCTCTTTGACCCGCATTAGAAGGGTTGGATTCTAGCTTTTCTGCAGTTAGAGTGATGTCACGGCTTTTTCCCAGTTGTTGTTTGAGTGTGTTACATAATCAGAGAAGCTCAAGCATCCCTGCAGCACCGATGACTGAGCCTGTCCATCACACGCTGGATAGTGTGAGAGCATGACAGAGAGAGGAATAGAAGGAATAAAGGGAGGAAAGAGATTAAAGCGAGCGAAGGGAAAGGAAAGCAAGAGAGAGAAAAAAGAACAAATTCTACACGCTACATACGTGTATCAGCGTTTAACAGTGTAGCATGAAATCCCAGCAGGCCAGCTAAAAATAAATGCATGTAACAAGGCAGAAGAGTGAAGCCGAGATGGCTCTTCATCATCAGCATAGACTTCTCCTCAGGCATGTACTCCTTTATTTCATTACAGCACATGGGTTATGACGGCCTCTCGCTGGCCAGCGCTGTAAGAAATCATGACGATTCACTAAGGAATGAGAGAGAAGCTGGTGAACGTGTGTGTATGCGAGTGTCTACGAAAGTGGAATTCCGCAGCTGCTCACGTGCACAGGGTGAAACAGCCTCAGCACGAAACACCAATCGCCCTGTTAATGAGGAGCCAGCTGCTCGTGCCGCCCACTTAGTTCACTGTAGCTTGCAACTATAGGGTAATTCCTGTTATGCAGTACATTGACTTGTCTCCACTCTCCATACTCTGCTGAATGAAAAAGTGAATCTATATTTTTAAAGATAGAAATCATTTTAGTTAGTTTAATTTGATCATAATGTCACAATTGAACATTATGAATAATTTTACTGCTTTAGTTTTAGCGAATGTTGCTATTTTTGCAGTTACTGAACTTTGTCCACTTTCAACATGAAATTTATTCAAAAATTATTTAAGAAAAAATATTTATGAAATAACACTTATGAAAAAAAAATGTTACATTTGGTAATTAAAGCATTAAACATAATATTTTATCAATAGTAAATGTAACTAAATATAACATTAATGTAGCTTAATATAACTTTGTACCCTGTTAGTCTTTTGAAATGTTAATTTGCAGTTTCCAGTTGAAATGAACAATAGAGGCAGTAAAACTCAGACAACTTTTATTCCTTTTCACACAAAGTATGATTTGCAGGTCAACAGTTTCTATTAATAAAGCCTAATTTTCGCATAATTACTTGAGGAATATTATGTTATGAATTCAAAACAATTTTAACATGCTGCGAGATTTGAAAACTGATACTTTTGAACGTGTCGTCACATATCCAGCTTCATATGCATGAGTTTTCTAATTCAGTAGGTTTGCTCCTTAGCCCGCGATACGGCGTTTTACTTGAGAGATGAAGAGCTCCGGTATGAACCCTGTGAAACTACAGTTCGACAAAACAGCTCAAATCCGCATAAGGAAGTTAAAACAGCACGGCTGCATCAACAAATGTGTTTTTATATGACTTTTGCATTTGTTAACACTATCAGGTAGGTTTAGGGTTGGTTTTGGTGGGGGATATTTCTGACACGATAGAGAATTAACTTTTAGCAATACTCCTTGGATATTTGAGTTATGAACCACCGCAATACATACCTGAAGCAACGAATACAAACACAACAATACGTGCCTATATCAACGTAACCAATATGTGCCAGGGTCTCGTATTGAACCCGCGTTATAGCGCTACTCACTGGATGTTTCACTTTGAAATGTGCAGTAAGGTACATAATAACGGTGTTGCAGAAATGTATTTAGAGGCACGTATTTTGAATGATCCTGGGTTGAAATGATGATATCATTTCCATTTTTGGATTAACTATCCAAAGTGAAGCGAAACGAGAAGGTAATTAATGATATTTCAGGATGGCTTCTGAAAGATATATGATCCAGTGGCTCAACATGCCCCATTGGACTCTACGTATGTTTTAAAAAAGCAACATATTGAAGTATACCCATTAGAAACACACAGCATTAAACCTTAACATTCAAAGTACATTTGCGCTGTTCAAGTTTTAGTGCAGACTAACCAGAAAACACATGCATAGCTCAAAAATGCATATTGTTCTCTAACACTTTAATGCAGGTGTTTGTGATACAAACACACAAGCTGCAATACTGAAACACTAAGTATATTGTAACTGTTCCTCCAGTCCTTGAGTGAATTTAATACCTTGCAAAACAGGAGGAGTTTGATAGTTCAGGAAGTTCAGTGGGTTTAGTGTCTCAAGACGTTTCTCTGTGACCTCGAGGTGAATTGAATTTATCAAAATACTTGCCTCCCTTGAGGTACTGTCCTTGGCTATCCATTTTAGTCTCCCTGGGAGAGGCAGCTCAAATATGTCCCGAGTCTGTTAAAACTGATTTTCATTATAAAGGAAAAACCACATTAATGAGATTAATGGTGTGCAAAGATGTCTATGCTAACCGTGATTTATTGCTCTGGTTACACAGCAAATCATGCCGAGAAATACCAATTAGATGCTCAAGCACTGATGAGAACGTCCCCACAGGTGTCACAAGGCTCAACGACGGTGGTGGTTCCTGGGTTTCCACTTACTGGAGTCCCGAGATCACAGAGAATTGCACTGAGATGAAAAAGAGCTAATTTGCACTGTTATCTACCATAATTTACACACACTTCATAATGTAACACTGTTAAGTGTTAATGTGTATGTTAACGATTACAGCAACATTTTATGAGAATGTCTAATTATGCCACTACTATACCTGGAAGTACCGATACTATGAGAGTGACGTGCCCTAGGCTGCAGTGCGGAAAGTTGCTTCATTATTGTGGTTTGTGAAAGTGCTGTAGATGGGTTCGGCTTGCAGGTACACTACATGAGTCAGAACACAGACCCACGCAAGGACAAGAAAACCTCACACCACTGCCACACAACATCTGTGGGAGTGTTGTGTGTGTGTGTGTGTTCAGGGGTGTGTGTCATTGCTGTTTGTGTGAGTAGACATCCTATGTAGTGATTTTTTTCTCCATAGAAGATATAGACTGGTTTATTGTCAGAAATAATTGACAGATCTGAACATTGCATGCAGCTGCACATGCTTTCTCTCCACAACACTTTTTGATAAAAACCGTATATGCTAGATATGCTAGAATGCATGCTTAACGTTACACTATATTGTGTGTTACACAATATACAGTACGCTACACGCTACAACCTATGAGCTATACACTACACATTCTACAGTACCTTACATGCTACACGACATGCTACATCTTACACTCTATATACCACTTTCTACACACTACACGCTGTGAAAACTAAAACAGTCAGGTTGTGGAGGTAAAAATCTCTTTCATTGTCTAATGTCTACATAAGAGAATTGATTTTAACAATTGCTAAACATTGCTGTGGGCTATGATGTTGTTAATCAATGATGTATGGTTTTGTTGAAGCCATCAGCCTGCATTAAATAATCATGTTTAGTTTAACAGCAGAATTTCAATTGAAAATCTACATTATCCATGATTCTGCAAAGAAATCTCCACCAATCAGAGAACTGCGACAATGAAGCACTGCAAATGATGTAATAGAGTCTCCCTACGCTCTCGAATTACTTAAATATTTGTATATACTGTATATGCTTATTTTTTAATAAACATAAAATATATTGTTTCTACATATAATCAAAATCTTTAAATAAGTCGTTATATATTTCTTCATCCTTTTTAATTATGCAATTCATTATGCTTCATAAGATTGAAGTTCTTTCCCTATTAAAGTCGTTAAGTACATAGTCTTGTAACTTTCTTAGTATTTTTCTAAGAAAGTTCAAATACTTCCAGAACCAAGGCCACTGAAAAGTGATCCACACTGTAGCAATTTGCTACAACTTATACACTAGACCCATTATGTTCTTCACTTGGCAAACTATACTCTTCAACATTACTCTAAACTCTTTAGGCTACACATTATGCTCACAATACTACACTTTACAGTAAACTTCACATCATCTAAATTTTCTTTGACCTCAATGATTTTCTGTACCACTAATAACAAACACATCAATTAAAAAAGAATTAAACAAAATTACAGTAATTGTAGGCTAAGAGGATTTCATTCAAAAAGCTCAATAGTATTTTACACACTATATGTTTTTCCAGTACATGGCTTACTTTTCTTCAGAAACCGAGTTGCTTTGGGGAATGATTCTGACAGCTAGAAGCAAATATTTGTGAGATGAGATTACAGCTACAGTAAATCAAGCCTAAGCCTGACCCAACATTGCATCATCAAAGATGATGCAAACCCTGATTTCATGCAGGTGTGGATGTCATATAAACGCCTTGAAGGCAAAGAGTAATGGTGCTTCTCATATGCACAATAACACAGATGCATTACCGGACCCTTTTCTGGCTGAGTATTTAGATTATGACTCTGGGTTTGCATGAGTGATTACAATGCTTGCCATGTTTTGATGTTGGCCTTCTCAAACTATTCCAGGAATTTGCAACATTGTGCAACATCATCTCTATATCCATTTATAGCAAAGCTCAAATGTGTATACAAACCCACATACACAAAAACAGATACACCCTTAGAGAATGAGAGAGAGCAAAAGATGCTGATTCGCAGTGACACATTGCGTGTAGCAGGCTTCATCGAGTAATTTGACATTTAGCCCCCCCTCACACGCCTCATCCCACACCCCCCTACAAATCACAGTGGAAAGATCATACCTCCAGCTTCAACACGCTGACAATGTATAATATAATGTGTAATTTATGTCATTAAAGTATAAAAGACGTTCGAATAAAGGGATGGACATTTTTGGACTCAATACAATAACCTTTTCTTACTGTCGTCTTTCTTTCTGTGTAGTCAAGTCTCACGACATGTAAAGTCTTGTTGTGTACATCCAGAAAGTAAGAGAATCCATCTGCATTAATTTGAGCTAAATCATGTGTGTGAACAATGTGTTTGTGTGCATTTTCAGTGGTGAACCAATGCATTCATACACCAAAGTGCTCAGATAGCAGGAGATAATATACAAGCAACTTTCATATCAGTCTTGCCAAAATATATCAGACAGTTCCAAGTAAAACAGGTAACTCAGTTTCAGCCCAATACCTTACACATCTATAAAAAAAAATTTAATGTAATAAATATTAATAATAAATACAGATTAAAAAATATATTTTTTCTTATTTGAAATGATACACTTCAGCACTTGACTAATATTTCCTTTTATAATAATTTATAATACAAATTGCAATTATAGATACCTATAACATAAAAATGGCTTTGCATTATTTGCTTTAAAATACTGCACCTGTATGTGCGTCATCATCAATTCTAATTTTTAATATCTATTTTCTGTACAATTGTGCACAACTTCCCTCATGTGTGCATACGCACACACAGTCTTACACATTCTGACCTTCTCTTCCACATGTGACAGAGCTCCTCGGGCCAGTGCATCCTCCTGAATTCACATTACCACTGTCCTCAGCCTGTCATACTGTCCGCAGGCCATTCTTTATTTAGAGTTACATCACAACACCACAATCAAACACACACTATATATACACACTCAACTGACATGCATGCTTTGTTTAACTCCAAACACACACTCGTAATGTGATGTACTGTAGAACGCTGTAATGAAAGGACAAGACTATTCCCATACGAAACAGAATGGAACAATAATGCAAGTATAAAAATATTAAAAAGACGGGTAAGTACGATTTTGTCTTTCTTTTTTTGTTAATACTTTAATTCAGCAAGGATGCATTAAACCGATCAAAAGTGATAGTTAAGACATCTATACAAAAGATTTCAATTACAAATAAATGCTGTACTTTTGAACTTAAACATAAAAAGATAAAAAAACATAAAAAATTGTACCAAGCCCAAAAAACGTATAAACTTATAAATAAATTTATATAAACTTATAAATAAATAATTATAAATATACATAATTATCATATGTTTTAAACTTTGCCGCATAAATCATCCCATATGTGAGGCGAGATGATAAATGGAATTTTTGCCTGGTAGATAGGGAAAAAAGTGGAAAATGTAACCATAAACTGACACTGAAAAGTAACAAATCTAGGGATGAGAATATCATACAGACTTTAGGACAGATGAATCTGAGCAACAGCATAGCCACATGCTAACAATCATTAAAACACCTTAGCAACCACATGGCAACATCCTTTTCAACCAGAGTTTCCACACCTTTAACAAACTCCAGCCTGCCTGGACTTAAAGAAACAACATCCCCTCTGGGAATATTGCTTGCATGAAGCATTTCTCTTTTTTCATATCCTCTGCCTCAGCATTTCCCAGAAATCTCTCCTCAAAGGGAGCGGAGTCACAGGAAAAACCTGGTTAGTCACAATGAAGAGGACAACAAATATCTGTTCAAATCAAATATCTGTTTGAGCGTGTCTAAAAGATCCAGGTTGAGCCACCAGGGAATGTCTCCTGAGAAAGCCTCGGTTTATTTTGAGTGATGCGCTTTTACTTTGAGTTTCTTGTTTGCAGTGGTGGAAAGAGTACTGAAAAAATATACTCAAGTAAAAGTACCATTACCTTCCAAAAAATGTAGTGCGAGTAGAGTAAAAGTCCAAAAAACTACTTGAGTAAGAGTAAAAGAGTAGCCTATTTAAAGTACTCATGAGTATTGAGTAGTGAGTACTGAGCTGTGGATTCTACCCCCTCATAATAAACGCTGTACACCGCAATTTATATATTTTAAAAACGTTGTACATTCTGTAATTCACATTATCTTGTTTGTCATAAAGAATGAAGAATATCTTTCATCCAGCAGTTTTAATTTTGACTGCCAACTCTTTAAAATACATCAAAACAGCACGGAAACAGTATTCAGTTGAAGAAAAGATGAAAGTTATTCTCAGTACAATCATCCCCATTTAAATCATAAAGTTTGAAAAAATAGATTTAAAATCATGTGTCAGGCCACAGAGACAGCATGCAGGAGCTGGTACGCGGTGGGGACTGCTGCCGCCCAGCAGCCCCCGGAGCTGAAATACGGCGAGGGAGGAACCGCTGAAACGCCGCCGCTTGTTTACGAGCCTCCTGGTCTCTGTCGACGACTGAATTGACAGCGTCGCCGAACAGGCCAGAAGGCGCAAGCGGGGCGTCGAGTAGAAAGACCCTGTCTTTGTCTTTCATATCAGACAGGGTCCACCACAAATGTCTCTCTGCTGCCACCATAGCTGCCATGGACCGCCCAATGGCGCGGGCGGTCTCTTTGGTGGCACGGAGAGAGAGATCAGCGGTTCTCCTTAACTCTGCGATATTATCAGAGCTAAGCTCCTCGCCCTCATCCAGCTCTTTCAGCAGGTCGGCCTGGTACGCCTGTAACACAGACATTGTGTGCAGACACGCACCGGCCTGACCCGCTGCCGCGTACCCCTTGCCCACCAGCGCTGATGTTGTACGCAGCGGCTTGGAGGGCAGTGCCGGAGCCTTTAAAGACGATGCCATGCCTGGGGACAGAGAGCTAGCTAACGTCTGTTCAACCCGGGGCATCGCCTTATAGCCACGCTCAGTCAGTAACACACTTGTTCACAGCGCGCATCACGCGCTCAAACTCATCAGAAGTCAACAAGTTCCACAAGTAACAACGACTTATCCAAGTGACCGCTGCAGAACGCACGCGCGAGAGAGAGACGAGGATGCACTTCCAGCAGCCATGATAAACAGTTGGCGGTTAAAGTTTTCTATACACAATTTGATTTGACAAAAGTCACGAGACCTATTACTATCTATCCAATCACGTTGATGGATAAAAATAAAATTCAAATAAGCATGTAACGACCACAAACGGAGGAAAATAGCGGAGTAAAAGTACCGATACATCACTTAAAATGTACTCAAGTAAAAGTAAATGTACACAATTTTTAAACTACTCAAAAAAGTACAATTACTGATAAAAACTACTTAATTACTGTAACATGAGTATTTGTAATTCGTTACTTCACACCCCTGCTTGTTTGTCTGATGGTTGCTCAGAGAGGTAAAACATGGAAACAAAAAAGCATCTTAAGGGTTCTCTTTCTCCACTCTGTACTTGTGGCAGGAGGGAGGCTGGACCAAAGCATATGGCTTTGAAGCAAAGTGGAAGTAGATCTGTGGGTCTCCATGGAGATGTTCTCATGTTCTACCCAGTATAGGGAAAAAATAATAACTATAAATAAATAAATAAATAAATAAATAAAAACAAGAATAAAATGCACCCTAATAGCACAGGCCGCAATTTTTCATCTTGCAGATTGATAATTATTGCTAAAAAAATTTAAAATTGTACAATTTTGTCTAAATAAATACAAAAGCAATTAAAATCGAAAAGCAATTATTTTAAATGAATTTATGCATTAGAACATTCAAATGTACAGCATGCAAATGTTGATATTTGCTTAGATTATATTTTACAGTGTTATTAGATTATTAGTATTTTAAAGACTAACCTGAAGTGAATGTTAGATGATGGCAAGAGTAAGATAAAAGTAAAAATAAAAGTGAACATGCACAATTAAATATTGACTGATTAACTAGCTCTAGTAGGGTCTGCATGCACTTTTTTTTAAAGAAATTAATATTTGTATTCAGCAAGTATTTAATTGATCAAAAGTAACAGTAAACACATTGATAATGCTACAAAGTATTGATATTTTTAAATAAATGCTATTCTTTCAAAAAAAAATTATGAATCAAAAGAATTATCACAGTTTACACAAAAAAAATTAAGCAGCACAACTGTTTTCAACATTGATAATAATAAAAAGTTTTTTTTTTGAGTACCATATCAGCATATTAGAATGATTTCTGAAGGATCATGCAACACTTAAGACTGGAGTAATGAATGTAGAAAATCCAGCTTTGCCAACACAATAAGAAATTATATTTTACAATATATTAAAATAGAAAATGGCTTTTTAAAATTTTAATAATATCTCACAATATTACAGCTTTTATAGTATTTTTGATCAAATAAATGCACACCTGTTGAGCGTAAGATACTTTTTTTCAAAACCATGAAAAATTATAACCGACTCCAAACTATTGAACAGTAGTGTAAATTAAAAAGAAAAAGTCTACTGTAATAATGGTCAATAACCAATATGCTATATGGTGCATATAGTGTGTATGCCTGTAGGAGCAAAGACTAAAATGGAGAAACAGACAGGCAAACACAGAAAGAGGGAGAAAGAGTGAGTGACAGTTCAAAAGAGAGAGACAAGCTAAGTTTATAACTGCAATATTAGCGTTTCGGTAAAGCGCACGGTAAGCACATTTTCAGTGCTTTCTCTACTCTGATTGTGCAAATGCAGCTCAAATAGCCAGAGAAAGAGATCTGAAACTGAACCTTTGAGGCGAGGGAGGTGTAAACTGTAAACAAAGGCCATTTAAGAGCACACAACGCACTGTCCAGAAGGCATTGTCCAAATTAGGAGTTCCTATGAGAACACTGACCGCTTCCATGTGTCTTCAGTGGACACTGTAGAATAAATGCAGAGGTTTGACAAGTAAGCAGTTCTGCTTCATTAGAGGAACACGAATATGACTGACACAAGAGGAAAAAACTCTCTCTCCCATGACAAAATGTTCACTATTGAGGAAGATAAAGGCTTTTATTATTTGTGCAGAAGCAAAAAGGGCAACTTAGTTCACTTTGCAGCTTTCCATGAACAGCTGTAGAAAGTTCAAGTGGTAGAAAGTGGTTAAATGGCCAAGCTGTGTGCTGCATGCTGAATGTTCATCTTTCATAATGTGCGTTTTTGTTTTCTATGTGTGTGTGTGTGTGTGTGTGTTTTGTGAATGTGTGTACAGGGTAACCGCCTGCCTAACTACCCCCGCAGCATCACAACATGGGCATCCCACTGATTAATCGCTGTTTCTTGTTCTTTCTGGACATCTCTATTCATTTCCGGTGTCCCTTCTCTGTCTCGTGGCTTTTATGTGACTGTATTCTTTGCTGTTGTCTTTGCATCCTCTTTTTGGGCACGTTTAGACTTGCGTAAGGTGACTTTGTACATTTATAATCAGACCCACAGTGCCAACATGAAAACTTTAGTTTTTTGTCTGTACAATTTGAGTCAGTGAGGTAAATTGTTTTCAGTGAATGGGCAAAAACAGTCAACACATTCTTAGCAATAAAGATAAATATATTCATATAGGTTTGGAATGACATGATGGTGAGTAAATAATGACAGAATTTGTATTTTGTGTTTTTAATCAGTTTTAGTGTTTATTTATTATTTTGTTATTTGAGTACTTCAAATTAAATTAAAATAAACTAAAATGATAAATTATGCCTTGGCAACTAGCTGAAATAAAATAAGTTTATTTTTAATATTTGATTTCTGTTAAATATTCTTTATCGTTTTAGTTTTAATTTGAGGTAATATTCCTTGGGTGAACTATGTCTATAATAGCACTATTAAAGACATATTTATATTACAGAATTTTCCTGTGACTAAACAACAGAAATGTAGAAAGAAAATGTTTCGGCTGAGCACTAAAAAGATAAAAACCATATTGTGGTCCTCCTGACATCAGCATGGCAACCACAAAGAGGAAACAAAGAGAAAACAGACAGGTGAAAAAAGGTGAGAGCAGGCATTTTAATCATCTGCCCGAGCCTCCATGTGTAGTCACATTTCAGCTGAGCAGTCCTACACACTCTCTCTGCCGTAAGCACTGCTCTGGTGTCAGCACTGCTCTCAAAGGTCAGGTCACATGACTCATCTGCTAGCCAAATGTCCAATTGCGTACATAGAAATACAAAAACAGGAGCACACTTCAGTTAGAGGAAGTCAACACAATATAATAAGATCAAAGAAAATTGCAAATGCAAACCCTTTAATTAATAGTGAATCAGGATTTATAGGTTAGCTGTAATTGTTCAGATCAATAATTTATATTTATTAAATGACTATATTGAAGTATTTAACTTGAATCAATGATTTGTCCAAAAATCAATTCCAGTGGGTAAACTTTTTGGGTAAAGTTAATAGCTGATATTGGTTCAAAGGTCATAATCTATTATCATGGCTTCCAGTCAGTCACTGTTAACACTTGAGCTACATTAAATGCCGTGTGACAGACAATAGGAGTTGATGGATGAAGAGATAATTAACAGCTCATTAGCTTCAGTAATCAAGCTGATGACAGGTTGTCTGATTGTTATGATGCATTTGTGAATATTCAGGAAGTGCCGAGGAGGATTTGTGCACAGGCAGAACTCCTGAAGATTCGCGGGAGAGCAGAGCACATGAAAAATTAAATGACTACACATACACTAAGGATGAAAGAATGCTGAGAAAGGGAGATTCCCCTTCAGGAACTCGAGCTGCGTCGAACGCTTTGGGAACGCCCTCGGCGAGACACCGTACTGAAGCCTGTGTGAAATCAGTCCAATAGCGAAGCGAGACGTCACGAGCGGGGTGACGTAAGCAGCCAGGAAGCATAAAGGCACATCCGGCCAGCGCGCCTGTTAGCTTTTGCTCTTCAGCGAGCGCGTCTGTGGTGTGTGTGTGAATGTATGCAAAGCACTCAGTCAGTAAAAAAAGTTAAGCGAGAAAAAAAGAATGCCAAAATCAAAAAAGAATGTGGCGAGCGGACGGCGTTTCAAGTCGTGTGTTCCTCCTTGCCCACGTTATATCTCGGGTGAGGATACACACGATTTGTGCGTCATCTGTTTGGGAGCGGAGCATGCACGGGCAGCTCTCGAGGGGGCTGCCTGCCATGATTGTGAGCTTCTCCCGCTCCGTGTGCTTCGCTCCCGCCTGTTCGACTTTGATGAAAGCGGCCAGGTTCATGATCCTGCTGGGTCCAGCCCCACTGCTGCTGAGGCACAGCGGTGGCTGTTATCATGGGGATCGCAAGTGGATTTAGCGGAGGGATCCGAGACGGGCTCGTCCTTATCTCGGTCCTCACCCGCTAGATCCATGGCCCCCTTTCAGGGTTCGGAAGCCCGCCCCGCGGTTTCTTCCCCCC
>NW_015536468.1:219678-230884 GCF_001515605.1 Sinocyclocheilus anshuiensis | reverse complement strand
CCTTCATGTTGGGGCCTTCCATTTTTCCCCGATCTCCATTCTGAGCTTTCGAGATCGTGGGATAAACTGTATTCGTCCCGACTCTTTAGCCCCTCTGTTTCTAATTATTCGAACATTACAGGGCTAAATGAGAAGGGATATGGGGCGGTGCCCCTTAGACATGTGGAAGAAACCTTGGTTCCTGTCTCAAGGCCCGTCGCTGGGGGCTCCATGTCGTCGTGTAACGCTAACGACGGATGCCTCCCTCACGGGTTGGGGAGCGGTCATGAGTGGCCGCTCGGCCCGAGGTCGGTGGGAAGGCCATCATCTCATGTGGCACATCAACTGCCTGGAGATGTTGGCCGTGTTTCGAGCTCTAGAACACTTCCTTCCAGACCTAAGGGGACATCATGTGCTTGTCCGCACAGACAACACATCGGTGGTCTCCTACATAAATCGGCAGGGGGGTCTGCGCTCGCGCCCCTTGTACAAGCTGGCGCGCCAGATCCTTCTGTGGGCTCAGGGAAAGTTCCTCTCGTTAAGAGCAGTCTACATCCCTGGGCATCTCAATCAGGGAGCAGACATCCTGTCGAGACAGGGGCTGAGGCCCGGGGAGTGGAGAATCCACCCAGAGGTGGTGGAGCTCCTTTGGAGGGAGTTTGGTCAGGTGGAAGTGGACCTATTTGCTGGAGAGAGTTCGCCGGGACGGGGTCCGTCTTTTGCTAGTAGCCCTGTTCTGGGCAGTTCTGGGCAGCCCGAGTATGGTTCTTGGACCTGGTGTCCCTCCTTGACGGCTCTCCACGGGAGATTCCGATCAGGAGGGATCTCCTCGCTTCGCTATTGGACTGATTTCACACAGGCTTCAGTACGGTGTCTCGCCGAGGGCGTTCCCAAAGCGTTCGACGCAGCATCTCGTTCCCTTCGGGGAACCATGGTTACATACGTAACCTCGAGACATTCTGCCTGCAAAGCCCAATAAACGGAGCGAAAGAGAGCGCATATATTGTGAGGAATAAAATGATTATAATTTATTAAATAATTATTAAATATTATGATAATTAAAACATTTATGAAAATGTTATTATTTATTTATTCGATGACAAAGTAAAAACAAAGAAAAAAACAATTTAATCAGTGCTTTCTATTTAAAAATATATTATACAATACATATTTCTTGTTACGACAAAGCTGAGAAATCATTTTAATATGCTGATTTGGCACAAGAAACATTTCTTATTATTATTATTAATGTTGAAAACAGTTGTGCTCTTAATATTTTTGTGGAAACCATGATCAGGATTCTTTGATGAACAAAGTTCAAAACAAAGTTCAATAGAAAGTTCAAATACATTTTTTAATAAATGCTGAAAATATAAATATTACACAGTATAAATGTCTTTACTATTGCTTTTAATTAATTTCATGCAAATTTGGTGAATACAGTATTAATATCAAGGGCAAAACAAGTTCTTTTTGCTAACGGCATCAAAATAGGTCTCCAGTCTAATATCACTTTGTCAAAAATAGCCTAAACTCTTGATGTCCAAGTTTCTTGTTTGAGATTGATTCTCACAGTCTGTAATGATAATTTAGGGCCTTCATTCATACATTTAAACAGTGCTGTCATTCCCAACACTTGTGTATGTGTAGTAAAAACCAGGTTTGTATATCAGGATATGAGCAAGACTTATTCTCTCGTGTAATGTGTAGACTTCTACAGCTGTATTAAAGGAAGAATAGTTTTAAACAGCAGAGTAAGGAAACCCTCAACCTGTGCCAAGGCGCCAGGCTGGTGTTGGAGACGGGTGGGGGAGTGGGCATCTGGACACGAGCGAGAGCTTAAGAGCACAGCTCGCTCTTTAACTGCGAGATCAAGGAGATGCTTGGCAAGAAACACAGCCTCCTAAAACACCAGGATCCCACTTGGAAACATTCACCCAAATCCGCCCACAGAAAAAAACACAAACAAAAGCAGGCAGGCCACGCTGTGTTACGGACGCAAAGCTGCTCCCTTTACACCTCATAACAGCAGAGCTGGGCCGTTACACACTGAGCTCACTGCAGATACAATGGCTCCCCATCGAAAATGACCTCCTGCTCTGTTTTATTTCTGGACAGATGTCAAATCATATGTTTTGCTCTATCTCACCATCTATAAGACTTGACATTCCTCTGTATTCACTGCAGATTAAGTGTTTCCCTCAAGCCTAAAACACTCCCCTTTTCTACTTTAACCACATATAAAATATAAAAGTCATGCCAATGCATATAAAATAACAGTATTTATGACATACAGTGGCCCCAAAGTATTTGGACTCTGAAGCCTCATTTAAAAATGTATGCATTATTTCACTGCATTAGAAACCAAAATTTCAAACTACGTGGCTTCTGCATACAAAATAACAATCGAATAATTTCAACGATTAACTTTTTGAGCCATTTTTGCATTACTTATCCAATTTTTTGTCTTATTTTGAATCTACAATAACATTAAAACGTTTGAGGTCAGCAAGATTTTTTCTAAAGAAATTACTACTTTTATTATTTTATTATTGACTTTTATAAGATTTTAAGTATTAAATTGATCAAAAGTGTGAAAATACTTGTAAAAATATTTCACAACATTACTGTATTAACATAAATTATTATTTTGTACTGTATTTTTGATTATCAATAAATGCAGGCTTCGTGAGCATAAGAACCTTCTTTCAAATACAGTAAAATAATCGTACCAACCCCAAACCTTTAAATGGTTGTGTATATATTATTCTGTTTTTTTTTTTTTTAATTTTTAAATCAAACGTGTTTTTAGTTTTACACTTAATTTCCTGATTTTGCTGTTACGGTCTATGCTATATATATACTTTTTTTATGAATGAATGAATGAATGAATGCCTGTGGATTTGATATTTTGAAACATAACATATTTTTCTTAAATATATACATGCATGTGTTTGTATTTATATATATCTATACATAGTAAATATACACAGTACACACTCGTATATTATGTAAACAAAAACTTTTATTTTGGATGCAATTAATCGTTTGACAGCACTAATATTTTGTTATATAATACAAAGGAATTTATACATTATTAAATGTGGCAACGTTGTCCAAATATTTTTGGTGCCACTAAAAACATATAGCCCGGCTATAAGAAAATGTATGAAGTTCCTGAGCAACAAGCAAACTGAGCAGTGAAGTGGAATCAGATACTAACAGTGTGCTGTAGTTGATCCCGTCTACGGTAAATGCATTGCAGGGGGGAAAGAGGAGAGCTTCGAAAGAAGATGGAGACGGTCAATCAATAGACCCACACAGTATCGATGACACCCTTTGTTCATCCTCGCCTCTCCCTCAGACCTGTTCTAATTGGCCTCTTCACATTGTCCAAGAGTGTGGAGAACAATGTAGCCTAGTGCATCGAATTACACAGAAGATCTACACCAACCGTGCAAATAAACAATGAATAACAACGAGGAAAAATAATGAGGAACAGAGTGGAAATGTCAAATTGTTTATACTAATTCTGTCAGAAATTAAAAGTGGGTGTGAATGTGTTTACCATGTGATCTTGTACAGACATTAACCAAATTTCAAATCAAACTCAGCCATAGCAGCTAAAAGAGTTGTGTTCAGTTGACTTTTCTTACAGTAGTAATACTTTTATAAGCCTTCATTATAGGTGACGTGTCTGGTCTTCACCTTGGCCAGAAACCCACTGTTAACCTTTGAACTGGTCACAGCTCACGGGTCTCTATGGTTTGAAATACACATTATGATCCCTAGCCAGTGAGCCCCAAGAGAAACAATAGCAAAGTCTGTGTCAGCGAGATTACTCACTCATACGCAACAAAAGAGTTAGTGTATGACTTACTGATAGTCCTGATACTAACACCTCTGTGGACTCACAAAACAGAGGAGAACAAATTAAAGACATGAGAATATTTCATTTTAGAAAACATCACTTGATCTTAAGGTTCATAGAACCTAGTTCACAATCCAATACACGCTCCAAAATGAAAATTCTACTATAAAAAACGGATTTTCAGAAGTGAAACTTCTTGCTGACTTATTGCTTAATCATATTGAGGTGTTGCTTCCATTGTGACATTAGTCATTTGGCATGCTAAGTTCCTTAGAAAAACAATAATTTTCCTGTTTCATCTGTGCTATTGAACCAAAAGAGCTGGTAGACTGTGTGAGGTTTTTTATGTGTGTGGTGCTAAACCTCTTACCAGGTGGTGTGCAGTTCTTTTCAGCATTGGGCCCAACCTGCACTTCATCAGTGTAGTTGCTTTCAATGTCAAAGTCCTGCAGCAGCCTGCGGCTTTCCCACCTCTCACTATCTTCAGCTGAGAGACTGGAGATGCCATAACCTGTAAAACACATAGAAAAAAAATCATTGTCATTAACCACAGCTAGATTTATCTACAGCAGACTTATTTAGGTTTGAAAAGATATGACAAACTGTCATATTTGACACAAACTCTGAAATATTACAATCCCCATACAAGGGACCCACTTACAAAACATAAATACATTTCACAACTTATAATAAATATATGACAAATATGTGTAAAGTATTGTCTAAAAAATGTACTTTGTAAACTGCCACTTTTTCTGCTTCTTATCTGTCAATATTATTTACACTAGCCTACCATTCGGGCTTGGTAATAGTTGTTTTGATGTTTTTGAAAGAAGACTTTTATTCTCATGCATTTATTAGATGAAAAATCTAGTAATACAGTATTGTGAAATATTCTTAAGTTTAAAATAGCTGGTTTATATCTTAATATATTTTTAAAATTTATTTTATTCCAGTGATGGCAAAGCCATTACTCCAGTCTTCAATGTCACATGATATAATACTAACATGCTGCTCAAGAAACATTTCTTTTAAAAATGAATGTTGAAAAGTGTTGTGCTGCTTGCGTATTTATTTATGAAACCATTATATGTTTTTTCAGGGTTCTTTGTTGAATAGAAAAAATACAAAGAAAACTTTTTGTAGTAACGTAAAAATCTTTACTGTCACTTTTGATCAGTGCATTTACTGAGTATAAACATATTGCAAATGCTAAGTGATATCCATGCTGACCATGCATTTTTCACTTAAATTTAAAGCAAATAACTACTATATAAAAGAGAATGCAGATCAGATTGTATATTGAATGTAATTTGGACAGTCACAGCACAGATACATAATGCACATATTCACATGGAACAGACAGAGACAGTATGTTATGTGAGTGTGACAGTCATTTACATTTATTACATTTATTCTGAACATATAAAAAGGACTGATGGCCACTGGAAATGCATAGGCCTTGAATGTCAAAGTAAGAATTACAAACTTTTTCCCAATCTATTATTATCCAGTGTTAATATACAAACTAAAATCCTCAACACAGCTGAGTCTCACACTCACGGCTCTAAGTTCGGCACATCGCAGTGTTTTTTTGGGCAGGTTTGACCGGTCCAGCCCAGTATTACTGTGTGATATCTCCTATTCACACTGCATTCACAGGGACACAGTGAGCCAGAATGTGTTACATGTTAAACTCTCATAGGCTCCACTTCTCATTTGTGTTACTGTGAGCAGCAGAGCCCCGGAAGTCAGTTGGCGAATATTCATGAGGGCCGTCTGTGGTGCAGAGTGAAGCCGAGGCGTAATAAAAGTGACATCACGTGGCGAATGCTCCTGCGGCAGCGCCTCGACCCGGGCTTGTCTGGTCTGGGAGGGGGTGATTATTCTGGCAGTGCTGTCATCTGGGTCGCTCTGTCCTCAAGCGTCTCTGCCCTTACTCCAATCCTCTCTACTGTCTTCCTGCGCAACTCCTTTCACTTACCACTCCAGTCGCTATAAATAAAACCTCTATATTTATCAAAAAACAGCACTCATGGGGCTTCGGGGCTGTGGGGTGCATTATGACGTGACACATTTTGACATTGTGATGTGACGCGAACGGTGATACAGAACTGGGATACGGTTGTAAGGAGAGTGTCAGAATACCCTGTTCTTCTTCGGTACTGATAGGAAATGTGAGTTTGTCTTTATCAACAAAAAGACAAAAAAGGAAAAACCGATCCAGAAACTGACATTCCTAGTGGAAACTGTTTAATAATTCATCGCCCCCTGAGATGTCAAAAGAATCATGTAGTGAAGACGGTTGTGACACTTTTGGAAAATGTGACACCTTAGCATCTTCCTCATAGTAAAGAGACAGCAGCGATCTGTCCAGGACATGAGAGACTAGCATGCGAAGCACGAAACTGAGCCACACAGACGTTTCATCGGTATATGATCCCTCCGTCTTTCAAAAGGGGAATTCATCATCTCTGTTGTTTTAGCGCATGATTCACTAAAGGAATTATGTAAATTAGGTAGCGGCACAAATGTGCTCACAAAATCTATGCTAAATGCAATTTTGCACGCTGCAATTCTTAATTTTGCAGGCCAGTTCTGAGTGTTGGGTTGTGGAGGATGCAGCAGACTATGGCCAAAGTCCCTTTGAGGCTAGTCAGTAAAAGTCCCTTTCGAGGAAAGTCATTTCACTCAACGGCCATATTTGCAATGCCTCTGGGCAGCTATTTCTGGCATGCAAGACTAACTCCTATCTATCTCTATAGGGAATTACCAAAATCTCAAAAAACTTGCCAAATTCACGTTTAAATTATATATTTCAAATCAGCTACAATATAGGCATGAACTATCCCTTACATTTTAATCTTAGGCTCAAATAGCATTTAAAAATGCATATTTCAAGTTGGTCCAGCCAATGCGCATGTACAGTCCCAAGCATGTATCTCAGGACACTGACTGTTTCTATGGGAACTGGAGTTTCTAACAGCAGCTGCAGTGACACAATGACTTTACCAGTTGGCAACTGCCTCTTTTTTTTTAGGAGGCGGGACTTATTCTGTTATATTGCACACTTTTTCCTATTTCTAGTAATATGAATAAATCTTGGTAAATACATGGTCTTTAACTGGGAATTAGATTGCCTATCAAACTGAATGGGGAAAAACAGATTGTTTCAGTATTTTAAATCAGCAATAAAATGGTACCATAAATTAATCTAAATGCTGCAATGTATAATTCTGAATGGTAAAAGTGTGCTTATACATCTTCATCATTTGTACATCATTTGATTCTAATAATACCTACTGACATGATCAATTGAAAATGATCATCTCTTTTAAATAAAATTCAATGATAATTTCAGAAAGCAAATAGCTTTGAGTTTGTGAATAAGGTTCAGAAAAGAACGCAATTGGTTAAATGTTAAATATGTTAAAATGGACTAGTAAATAGGCTAAGGCACGTGCTGTTATTGCACAGCAAAGTACCCCAACTGTTTCGTGAATTCGCTCCGAGTCTTTATTTCTCACTCTACAGGGCTAAAACGCAACTAATTGGCTAAGTAATTAACCATGTATGTTCTATCCTCAAACGCATGATAAAGAGGAAAGTAGCAGCTCCATTAGAGTGAGCAAAGCTCTGGCTCATTGTGCCAGCTTCACTGGAAATATTGTGTTTCTCTCTGACATGCTGCACAGAAATGGCATTACCTGTGCAGCGAGCCAGAATGCACACTGCACACACACACACACGCGGGGGGAGGCAGGAAGTTACTATGGAGATATGGAGATGTGACGTAACCGCAGAGACCAGAGGAGAACAGTGACGACATCATGCTCAGATGGACACGGCTAATCGAAACACATCAGTACACGTGCAGAGAATAAAAAATAAAATATGCATGAGATAAAGAATATACTGATGATATAGGCACAAACTCTATCGCTTAAAAAAAGAACATTGCTTTTACATTTTACATTAAGTGTCATTGCATGTGAATAACTATAATTCTCCTTAAACATTTATATTAACACAAGAGAGTCTGAGATACTGTGCAGAAGTATTTTAGGCATTTCTAAGTAATGAATGTGAAAGTCTCAGTATGTAGCTACACCAGAGAGCCCAAGGCACCTCTGTGAGACACCCCATTAAGAGACAGTCCCTCACTGAGATTGAAAATGCACATGTGGTATAAAAATACTTATGTAACAATCAAGCTTTGCACACCTTTTGACCAAAGTAAACTTTCATGACTTTTAAGTTTGAGATTATTATATAAGAATGTATTCATATTTATACAGAGATAAAAAAAATGATAGTAAATACATTTATAATGTTACACAATATACATATTTTTCCAAATAAATTCTGTTCTTTTGAACTTTATATGCATCAAATAATCCTGAAAAAATTTATCACAATTTCCAGTATTTTTTAAAATCATACTTTCCCCAAACATTTAAATGGCAGTGTATCATGGTTTTCCCCCAAACATATTAAGCAGCAAAAACAGTTTTCAACAGTGATAATAATAAGAACCATAACTGCTAATTGACTACTAATAATAATTAATTATAATTGAGAACTAAATATATTGAAAATATTGAAATAGAAAATTTATTTTAAATTGTAATCATATTTCACAATATTACTGTTTTTACTGTATTTTTTATAAAATAAATGCAGCCTTGGTGAGTATAAGATGCATATATAAGAGATATATATGTGTGTATGTGTGAATAGAAATTGTCGTGCATACAATCTGTCTCGCTGTCTCTATTCCTCTATATATATTTAGTCAAGCATAAATAGAAAAAGCAGTTTAGACAAGTCTAATGAATAATAAGGTTTCTATGCGCTACTGCACCAGCCCAAAGCACGTCTGCACATCAACTTTATCACCTTTATTATGAAATGTACAAGAAAAAACTAATGACCATTTCCAAAAACTACATAGAACATATTACATAACCAGGTTCTTCATCCCCTTTGTTATATCTACAAAGCAAAAAAACTCTAGCATGATGTTAAATGCCCAGACCCTAGAGATAAACATGCCTTAAATACTCAGTGTTTTACAATAAAACAGCATCAAAATTTAGCTGAAAGACAAGGACGGATTATGGCAAAGGACCTCTCTCTACAAAGAAAGAGCCGTAGGTGCTTGTCCTGATGTTCAAGTAATTTCACAGAAAGCAAACATGACTAAGACAGATTATGCAACTTTACTCTTTTTACTGCAGTGCTATTTCAGGGGACCCTGTTTGCAGATGCAAAATTGTCTTGAATGAGGTCAAATTACAAAATAAACTATACATTAATGGAAAAGTAGGGTGACTTTAGTGTCACTGGATGCACTGTCACCCAACAATAATGCTCATTAAAGATTTACTCAAATATGATACTGTAATGGGCACCATAATTAATGGAAAGGGTCTTATTTAAGTCTCAGTAGTATTTTAGTCACTTCTAAGTAATGAATAATAAGGCCTCTAGGAGCATATGCCCCAAAGAGATCCACAGAAAGTACTGATCATCATTCCCAAGAGTCCTCCATTAGTTATTTGCCACGTATCAAAAGCTATTTACCTGCAATACCACACTAATTTAGGACCAGTTAATTGAAGTTTCGCACTCAAGCGTACACTGGTCACCTTAAAGGTGAAGTGTTTAATATTTGCACAAAACAGATTAAAAAAAAAAAAAAAGTCAAACTCAAACCATTGGTTGAACCAATGATGTTATCTAAAAATAAAAAAAAAACAGAATGCAGTTCCTTTTGGTGCCACTAGTGGTAGAGAATCGCATGCTTCACCTTTAACTAGAGCCCTGCATTTCAGCCCTTTTTTACGCCCCTCGGGCCGGGCTTCGGGCCAATTTTCACGTCATAGTTCAGACGCGGGCCGGGCCTCGGGCCTGTTTTAGGCTTCTCCTTATTTCTATATTTTAGACATCCATCAATTAGGCTAGTGATGAAAAAAATTGCCTCACTGGTGGAAACAACACGAGACCGTGCTACCGCGACTGTCAAGAGCGGCTCGATGGTGTTTAGTGTCCCGCAGCAGCAGTATGTAAGGTGCGTGCTGTCAGCGCAGCTGAACAGTTCTGCGTTCAAATGCCATCAATAGGCTTAAGCTTGCCGCAAAGCACCGGCAAAAGTAATTACCATAAATGTGACAGGGGGAAATAGTAAGGAGATATCTGAGTTATTTACTAATAAACTGGTGTTTTCTGAGTCGGTATCGCAAGGATGAAGTTGCCGATCCTGACTCGCCATCTCCTTATTAGACGCGCCTTTAGAGAGAAGTGCATCTTTACGGACTATGATTATAATGAAAGAGTTTTTGTTTTTGATTTGTTTTCTTTCGTTAAGTAGTCATTTAAAGCTTTCTATAGATATATTTATCATGTCTGTGAGACATGTATTCACTGAGTTTTTATTCATTTTTGTGAAGCGCTCCTGTTCAAGACGAGACGGCAGAAAGCGCATCATGTTTGTTTTCTTTATTTTATAAAAGCACAACGTTTTGTTGATATTGTGAGTGCACACAAATAAAAGTAGACCCTTTACAGTTACGGATGATGTATTACTCTTACCTTCATTAGCAAAAATGATGACGTATCCAATTCCTCTTGTTAAGCCACTCCTGAACCACAGACAACGTCAGAGGCGTCTTACCTGGGCTAAGGAGAAGAAGAACGGGACTGTTGCCCAGTGGTCCAAAGTCCTCTTCTCAGATGAGAGCAAGTTTTCTATTTCATTTGGAAACCAATGTCCTAGAGTCTGGAGGACGGGTGGAGAAGCTCATAGCCAAAGTTGCTTGAAGTCCAGTGTTAAGTTTCCACAGTCTGTGATGATTTGGGGTGCAATATCATCTGCTGGTGTTGGTCCATTGTGTTTTTTGAAAACCAACGTCACTGCACCCGTTTACCAAGAAATTTTGGAGCACTTCATGCTTCCTTCTGCTGACCAGCTTTTTGAAGATGCCGATTTCATTTTCCAGCAGGATTTGGCACCTGCCCACACTGCCAAAAGCACCAAAAGTTGGTTAAATGACCACGGTGTTGGTGTGCTTGACTGGCCAGCAAACTCACCAGACCTGAACATATGCTTGAACTGTTTTATATCTATAGATTTTATTTTAGGCAAGTTGTGATGATTTGAGAAGGCTAAATTTATCAAACATAGGCTCACTGTCTGCCTCTGGCCACTTGGTCGTTACTTTAAAAAAACAAAATCGTATATTTAACTAACAAAAAATGCTCCAAACGTTTTTTTTTTAATTAACTTCATAAAAAAACTAAATAAAATATACAGGTGCATCTCAATAAATTAGAATGTCGTGGAAAAGTTCATTT
>NW_015536468.1:219112-219668 GCF_001515605.1 Sinocyclocheilus anshuiensis | reverse complement strand
ACATACAAAACTGAACTATTTTAATAGCTGAAACAGTAGTATAAGTTGTTTTGGGAGAAGGGGAAAAAAGACGCGCTTGGGTCGGGCTAGGGCCTGAGCGTCTCAGGCTAGGGCCGGGCTAGGGCCTAAATTTGAGGCCCGTGCAGGGCTCTACCTTTAACCATAAGGATGTAAGACAAAACTAGGGGTGCTCCGATTGATCGGCTGCCAATCACTATTGGCCGATAATCACGTTGGGATGATTGATCGGCGGGCTCTAAAAAGGCGGATCTCCAAAAACCGATCTCAAGCTGATGACGCTGCCGTGAGAGGTTTGGCACGACATGCAGTGGCACAGTCTCAGTCTCTGTCCGGCGCAGGTGAAATAATTATAATGCTGAAGGTGAGGTACTCACCTTCATATTTCTTCATTAAATAACTTATAAAGTAATTTGAAAACCTCGTGTGAGACGTAATTTCACAAACAGCGTGAGTGAATCACCGAGCGCGTGCGCTCTCTCTTTCTCTCTCAAAATACGCAAATGGCTTCAAATCACCACACATCGCGTCTGTCTAT
>NW_015536468.1:209554-217534 GCF_001515605.1 Sinocyclocheilus anshuiensis | reverse complement strand
ATTTGAAAACCTTGTGTGAGACGTAATTTCACAAACAGCGTGAGTGAATCACCGCGCGTGCGCTTTCTCTCAAAATACGCAAATGTCTTCAAATCACCACACATCGCATCTGCACTGTAAGCGAGCTGCTCGCTGTACAGTTGACACGGGAATTGTCACTTGCACAATTGAGGCAGTGTCACATCGTCACTAAAGTTTATAAATTGCATTACTTTTTAATTCTTGCCAGTGTTTAATCATTCAGCACTCGCGCGCTCTCCTTTAGACCGTGCGCTCATGCACACTCGCAGTGCACACACATAATGCCAAGTTCACATTACTCCGTTTGCAGTGCATACGTGGTGCGTATTTTTTCCGCGCGGATTAAAGCGTTCACTGCACACAGCTGCGGCCCGGCAGTGCGTTCAGGAGCGGTGCGTCTGCAAGTGCTGAATTAAAGTGACAGTGCATTGTTTGCAGTAAATATGAACATGGATTGACAAGAAAATTTAATAATTACACCATAAATGCATATAATTAAAGTCTACTGTGTTTCACAGTCAACACATGGCTTTTTGGCTAGGTTTAAAGGAAAGAGCACTTTTAGGTAAACAAGGTAATAATAGATGGCACTCGTGGAGGAAGGAAAACAAAGTTCTTTATGAACGGCAGGATTGCTTGTAATAAAGATTTCAATGCAAAAGGAAAGGCAGTAGAGCTGACTATTTCATTCAATGGTAAGTTTGTGATAACGTAAGAAAAGTAGTTTAAATGTTTTGCCACTTGCTTGAGCAACTTAATATATAAATCTAGAAGTAAATGCAAAATTAAAATGCATTGAATAATGTGTTGCTTATATTTATTGTGTTTAAACATCATCTGTGAAAGATTGTATTACTGTACTGTGTAAAAAAAGAATTGCAATGCTGAAAAAGCATTTTCAGTGACAATGTTTGGATTTGAAATCAAAATAATGGATAAATGTTGTGTTTGTGGTAAACAGCCATGATTCAGTAGCGGACTCCTGTGTGAAAGCTGCTTACCCTCTCACAAGAGTCACCTAAGAGGGGAATTCCCCCCATTTTCAAAAATGACATTCAGGCCCTGAATAAATGTCTAAAAATACTGATTGGAGTATCACTATAAATAATTATAAATGATAAAAAGAAGGCTTTAAAAAGATCGGTATCGGCAGATACTGCTGTCTGTGATCGGCGATCGGTGATCGGCCTCAAAAATCCTGAACCGAGCACCCCTAGACAAAACTATTTAGCTTCATTAAATAAAATTAATTTTAAAAGGGGTTTTATTTAACTTTAGCTGGTAATGCTCCACAGAAAGCCTGTCACTAACAGTGCTAGTTCTATGAAAAAGATGCTTCTGCTATATACTTTCAACACTGTCAAATAGAAAATAGATTGCTTTATCTAGTCACATCTGCAGAACATCACCTGAGGACCTGTCCCACAGAAGACTGTCCCAGATAGCAGCTGTTGCGAAGAGGAACTACCTGGGAAATTCTATCCTATAGATTCAGAGTGCCCTTACACATCCGACCTCATACTGTCAAAATGGATAAATATAACACTGCATACTTCCACTCTGCCAAAACCGTAATTACCTAGTTTATCTTCATTAGGCGAAAACGTGAATATGGGACAGTCCTAGTCAAACAAGGTTAGAGAGAGAAAAGCAAGGTAGAATTTAAGGTGTTGTGGAAACACTGTATTACATTAGTGATGTAACAGAAAGCAAACATCTGTTTAGATGAGGAACAGGGACCCCAAGGGACCACTAGGGAGTCAGCAGAAAATATATGTGTAAAAAAAAAAAGATAAAATAAATAAATAAATATGCTATATTTAAATATACAAATATTCATAATTACTCACAATTAAATATATAATTATAAATAAATAAAATATTATATATATATAAAATTTAAGAAAAAAACATTTCTATATTTCCATTTTTAATAACAATGTATTGTCTTAATGATATCATACTATTTCTTTTAAAACATATACATTTATTTATTTACTTGTTTATTTATTTTAGAGAGGTGATAATTCTCAAGGGAATCATCATATTTTTGGGTATATGGTATTACAAAAAAAGTTTAAACCCCCTTGAATAGAGAATCAACACCTAGAAAGAAACTACAAATAAACTCCATAAGAGATTTATTGAGTATTGAAATTATTGGGTCTCAGGAAAAGCATGGGAAGTATTTAAAGTGCACTTTTTCTTTTTGGAATTTACGGTGTGAACACACTACTCTTACTATATATACTGTACTACAAAACGTCATAGAATAGTGCATAAGTACACGATTTGGGACACACCTATTTTATCTTTAATCCCCACATTTCAATATATTTCAAGTGCCACATTGTGAAGCAATGACAAGTATTTACCACCAGCTTCATACATTCTTCAGGCCTATTCTTACACACCATTTTTCATTTTAGAGATTTACTGAAGGTTGTTGGGGTTAGTCAGATGACACATTCTTCTATTTTAACAAGATGTCCAGTCCCCGATGATGAAAAGCAGTCCTACTAATGCTAGCACCATATTTCACTGTATTTTTGAGGCAAAAGGAGTGTTGCATTTGTGCCACACAAAACAGTATCGAATTTTGGCTTCCAAAATTTGTCTTGGTGGCACTGGACCACAAAATCTCTTCCTACATCACAGTTGTGTCTGATTCTTCTGCGTTTTATCCAACTCAGACATTGTTCTTTTGGGGTAATGGCTTGTTTTGGACACCCTCCCATACACCTTGGGACAATCACAAAAACCACCAACTCCACCAAAATATCTCGTCAGTACTCTCTTCCACAGCAGGTTACATTACAAACCAACATACCACCTTCAAATATGTTTCAACTGCGGCTTTATGTAATCAGACAGAATATCAAACAAAGGCTTATTTAAATTCAAAGCAGTCAAAAGCTTAAAGGCTTAGAACTCATTATTCTTGCATAGTGGAATTTAATATCTTACGCATATTTGTCTTATTTTACAGAGCAGAAATGCTTATTTGAATGAAAGGTAAACCTGTGTGAAAATTAATGAGCTACCCTCTCATATCCTTACTCATAATTTGCACTACACCGCATGGTAGTCAGCTCACGTTTGATCCAAATCAGACAATTAAAGAGCTAATCAGTTCTTCTTCCCCTCTTAGCGCAGGTGAAAGGCTATCTGTATGTGCTAGCACTCACAGCGTGTGCTGGGGTTCCAAGCTAATTGCTGACAGCGGAGCGGTTTAGCTATTTGAAATGTGCTGTATCATCACTCACAACACTTAGAACTCAGATTACTGCAACACTTTGTTGATACCAATGACAAATCCTTGTTCAACTATCATAATGACAAATGTTTTGAGAGATATGAAAAGCAGCATAATATAGGTTGCTATGTCAACAAATGCAATCAAATGCTGAAAAACACATTTACTTGCTTTGTCTTTTTCTCCAGAAAAAAACATTCTTAAAGATGAAAAGAGAAATGATTATACAAAATTGTATAAGACAATAAGACTCCTTTTTAGAGAATATATGATGGATAGTGAATTGAGTATATTACTGCATTTATCAAATGTTGTAAAACAAATTTAATTGAAGATATATCCTCTTCAAAAAATCCTAAATTATTTGTAAAAAATAAATGTACATGCTCTTATAAATTTGTATCTCTTATTATATAATAAACAATAACAAAAATGAAAAGAAGAAATATTTCGAGCGCCAAATCAGCACATTAGAATGATTTCTCAAGGATCATGTGACTTTAAAGACTGGAGTAATGGCTGCTGAAAATTCAGCTTTGCATAGAGGAATAAATTACATTTTAAAATATATTCAAATAGAAAATAGCTTTTTCAAATTGTAATATTATTTCACAATATTACTGTTTTTACTGTATTTTTGATCAAATAACTGCAGCCTTGGTGAGTATAAAAGACTACATTGAACTTAATATATATACAGTATATATGTATGTACTGTATATAGGAGCAAGTTCATATTATATCCACATATCATCTTCATCCATATATTTTATGAAATGCAAATACTGATGAACCCAAAATGAAAAATGTCAATTGAAATGCAGGCTACTACAGTTAAAACAGGAACATAACATCATCTAAGAAGAACTAGGGATAGTTACTTCAACAAATATTCAAATTGCTCTCACTTGCAATAAATACAGATAAAGACAGGAAACATGGGAACAACTTCTAGGTCTGTCTCTGTCTGGCCTAACTTTGTTTCAAACAGATGTAACCTCATCTCACAACTCACGGCACCGAATAGCTGCTGCACACAGGCCATCAGACTCAAGGTTACCACCCTCATGGTTAATATCTCCCACTCTGAAAAACATCAGAATACTAGTTTCTGTAAAGTGAACTTGAGAATATATTGTTTTCAGTGCGTAATATTTCTGGCAGGTCATCCCGGTTTGCAGAGTGCCCATACAACATGCTTGTCCTTGCTACATTACAATGTGTGGCTGGTTTAATTCTTCATATGTCTAAAATATTTCAAACATCTGTGTGCAATCCGTCCGCTCGCTCACTGGCTGGCCAGAGTCTCTCTAGGAGATGTTCAGTGGTCTTGCTGAGTTCTGCTGAACTGTGCGTTGCATTTGATTTACTCGGTCAGAGCGGTTTTGGCTTTAGCAAACTCCATAAACAGATGCAATGCAGGGCCTGAGCCGCACTTAGCGCAGCACAAACATAAAGAAGGTGGAGTGTAGGGGCATCATAAATCACACTTCTAATGAGGACATTTAGAGCATGCTATATATATAGTGAGAGAAAAGGTATGTAGGGCGCCCCCTCCTCCCTGAATTAATGACCTGCGCTACACGTGAGGGCAGCTGCAGGAAAGGCATGTGGAGGAGATAAAAAACCCCTTGCTGTTTCTCTCTCTCCATCGCCTTTTCACCTCGTCATGCGCTCCAGGGCGGCACTTGCCTCCATCCTGACTAAATAGTCTTGTGTATTCCAAAATAGACCGCATGCCTAAAATAAAACCACTGTATTAATTAGGGACATTCTATTGGGGGATTCAATACATTTTGTTAATTACTGAGAATTTTTCTCTCTGATTATTCAAGATATTGACAAACTCTCCAAATTAAATCAAAATCGACTATATTTACTTTCCGAAAACATTACATGAGTAAAATAGGTTGCTAATTGGATTTCATATTGATTTGATTTTAAATCATGCTTAGAAAAAGATTTTTGTGATTATTACAAATAAGATCATTATCCTTATCTTTAATTAAATAAAGAATATTAAATTTTATTGAAAAAAAAAATGATTATAATGGCAAACAAAATAGCTTGCTCTTCCTCTAAAATGACTTTCTCTTTCTGCAAATGTTATTGGATAATGCTAATCAAACTAGCTATTTAGCCATTATTTTAGCAAACTCGCGTTCATGTCTGGCTCCATTCTGGTATGTGACATTGACTTTTCACAATACAATCAATTCAATCACAACCACTTAAAGTCCTGCTGTACATTTTAACTCGCTAAATATCCTTTCACTAGGAAATACGTCACATTACAGAAGTAAAATAAACAAATAAAAAACTAAAATTATGTGACATAGTTTTGCTCAACATGCAGAGAAAATCTAAGACTCCTGGATTCAGTAAATCTACCATGGAATTGTCTTCAACATCAATTACACAGATACCAGTGCTATACAAGCAAGACAGTATATTTAAGCATGCATTCCATTTTGATTGACTACAGGCTATACACTGTAAAAATAATAGTCTAATAAAAAAAAAAAAAAAAACAGAAAATGTACTGGTAATTTTCTGCCAGGACATTATACATTCATTTTACAGACATTTAAGTTAACCGTAAAATCCAATACAATGAAGTGCAAAATTCAAAAAAGAGTTCAAACAATCAATACGGTAAATTCCTTCATTTTAATACAGTACATTCTGCCCTATTTTAAATATAAGCATGAATGGAGTAATATGTGAACATGATGATGATTGATGAAGAACTGGATGGTGTTTTCTTTCTATGAACTTCTTAATGAAAGTTTAGAGCATGTTTATCTAATCCTGTCAGTCACGACACAAGTATGATATAAACTGCTGCTGACCACACTTGTGATAATTCTTCTGTCATCCTTGCACCACTTCAACTCCACCTTTATTTCTATTCATTCTGATTATATGTTTAGTAATCAAACAGTCCAGCTCAAGAGCCCATCACAGACATAAGGTTTATGTTAACTTCTTTAAACAGCTCAGCACAATCAATAACAATGTCACTTCATCATTCTAATGCTGTAATATACGGACACTTTTGGATATGTAGGGCACACTTAATGTTCGAATATCATTAAATTAAACTCAAAATATCAAACCAGGTGGCATCTGCTAACAAATGATGCAAGAGTTTTCCTTTTTAAGTGTTTTGCACGTGAAGTGAGCTTGTGCTATCTTTCTTTACAAATAAATGCCACATTTGTTTTGATATTTTGTTATATAATGAAATGACATTCACACATTTTTAACTGTGGCTTGCATGTGCAAATACTCTTGATACTGTGTATATTGTTTACTTTGTTGCTCCTCTACAAAACATCTGTGCTGATTTAGCATGATATTAATGGACAAAAATCTCTTTATGATGTAAACAGACTACTGAGAAATAACAGGAACTAAAGTTTGCATTTATCTATCATGTTAAAAATGAGAGAGATAAAAATTTTATTTTAGGCTTTAAAATATGTGCAGTGCCTCCTCTTTAAGCTTGATTTACTTTACGGAGTCTCCTGCTGTACATTTAGACTGTGTCGAGATGATTTTTGTAATCAATGTTTGAACGGGGAGCTTAATTGCCAACTGTGATGTACTGAAAGATGAGCCATTATTTGCTCTTCACATTTGATCAAATGACTGGATGATTTTTATTCACTGTGAATACATCTCAGAGATTCTGCAGAAACGTCAGCCTGTGCTGCATATATTTAGAGCCGGGACTCTGCTTTAACGCGTAAAGCCATGTTTCGAAGAGAATTGTGAATGATTTGCTGTCAAAGGGATGTACAGAGAGGCTGGTTTGGTGTGTAAGCATGGCTTTTGTAGGTAATGGTGCACCAGACAACAACATCACTGGCTCCATTAATCAGCTCAACTGAAAGCTAAACCGCAAAGTCAGTATATTTTAAAGCTAACAGAAAATTTGGCCACAAGATATCACAATGACTGTAACAACATATGTAATGCAGAGCCATCCCTTTAAAATTGTGCTATAGTAGATGATGGCAAAAGTAACCTGAGATCCAAAAAATAAGTGGAAAGGAGCATTCAAAATTAAATATCTGATACCAGATGATAAATATATCCATTACTGACTAATACCAATAAATCAAAAACTGCATGATAACCGATATGGACCTAATATCCCTTGAAGACTTAATTACACCTTTGTTACAGTGACACCTAATAACCTGTGCATGGGCTTCAATTGCCACAAATCTGTAACCTGAACTCTGTTAGACCGCTGACATTTCACACATATTCTAAACCTTCAGTTTGTCTGTGCAGTATAGAATTACAATTATGGCACTGATCCATCTCAAGTCATCCATCTGGGACTAGCTTGCTGTCAGGCTTGTGGCCCATTGTGGTGTAAAACTATAGCTAAAATAATGAACTGCTCTGCTCCAAATAGAGACTAGGCAAGGTGTGGGCCAGAGTGAATGATAAATGAGCTGGTCAGAAGAGAATGAGAGAGAGAGAGAGAGAGAGAGAGAGAGAGAGAGAGAGAGAGAGAGAGAGAGAGAGAGAGAGAGAGAGAGAGAGAGAGAGAGAGAGAGAGAGAGAGAGAGAGAGAGAGAGAGAGAGAGAGAGAGAGAGAGAGAGAGAGAGAGAGAGAGAGAGAGAGAGAGAGAGAGAGAGAGAGAGAGAGAGAGAGAGAGAGAGAGAGAGAGAGAGAGAGAGAG
>NW_015536468.1:206039-207726 GCF_001515605.1 Sinocyclocheilus anshuiensis | reverse complement strand
GAGAGAGAGAGAGAGAGAGAGAGAGAGAGAGAGAGAGAGAGAGAGAGAGAGAGAGAGAGAGAGAGAGAGAGAGAGAGAGAGAGAGAGAGAGAGAGAGAGAGAGAGAGAGAGAGAGAGAGAGAGAGAGAGAGAGAGAGAGAGAGAGAGAGAGAGAGAGTGAGAGAGAGAGAGAGAGAGAGAGAGAGAGAGAGAGAGAGAGAGAGAGTTAAGAACACCCTACTTGGAAAGCAAAATCAATTAAGCAGCCAGGTCACCTATAGAATGGAGACATTATCTACACTACTGTACATTTTGGAGCTTTCATCCAGGGCTAAAACTGTGAGAATTAATGTAATGGGAAAAGCCTGCATGTCATGCCTATAAAGTTATGGCTAGTGTAAGAAAATGCAGTCAGAAAATGGATGATATATTTATGGCAGCATCAGTTCCATTCATAGGGGTAAACAATTTGGTTGGACAGTAAATACAATTAGTATTTGACGTACCAGTATTTTCATGGGCCCCACCATAAAAAAGTTATTTATTTATTTGTAATTAAATTTTTTTTACATTTATTTATTTTGATTTTTTTTTTTAATAATATTTATTTTTACTTTCTGGCATGTATAAAAATATGCCATTTTTAACCTTAAAAAGTATGTTTTCTAAAATTAATATCTAATAATCATAATAAATTGGTCTTTATACAGCTATGTAACTCTATAACATATAATTTAATAAATACACTTTTAATTGGGAACAATGTGATTTGCATTATGATTTTCAGCTCATTCTAACTGAAGCATCCAAAAAGTCGTTCTCGCAGTGTCTTGTGTATGTCAGCCAGCTGACACAGAATTTGCTCCAACAACATTCAATATACCACAGAAAAATTAATGTTTAAGTTTGAAATGATCAATGATTGCAAGATTTAGAGACAATACAGCACTGGCTTGATAGGGTAACTAAAAAGTGTAGGCCTAATTGAGCTCTGATCACATGAAAAAGTAACAAAGAAAAGGAAGTACAAAGAGATGGCCTTGTGGGAACAGATCAGGGTGATACTGTACTGTTTCAAACTGAAGCCCTGCATTCTCTATACATGTAAAGACACATGTGGACAGTCTATCACACTGCAATGACTTTCATTCATTTGAACATAATTCAGTCATTCTGCTGAGAACCAGAGTCTTTTCAGGTGTTGTATTGTCCATAGTTCCATGTTCACAAGTGACAGAAGAACGTCTCAGGTTACGTATGTAACCATGGTTCCCTGAGTAGGGAACGAGACACTGCGTCCTCTAGGGGTCGCTATGGGGAACGCCTCGTCGTGACCCGTGTCTGAAGCATACATTGAAAAAACACCAACAGCACGTTGGCCGGCAACAGCCATGACGTCACTACCGTCCCAAGGCAGAACCGGGGTTTTAAACCACTCAGAAAGAGCACGAAGCTGCTGCGCGTAGCTCTTACCATACAGTATTCTAGAAAAGAACGCAGAGTACTAGTGTGTGAACTTACCACAGTGTGGATTTTAGAAAGTGTACAAAACCTTCACATGCACACTTACCATAACGGATTTTTTTAAAATACCATTCTAAGGGGTTCTTGTGACACTCTGAAAGAGCAGCACATAGATGGAAATGGTGCATCCCAAAACGCTATGTTTGAGAAGTCATCAACTCGATCTAAGGCTTATAATGCTGGA
>NW_015536468.1:188112-205925 GCF_001515605.1 Sinocyclocheilus anshuiensis | reverse complement strand
CACAAATGTCAGGGCATGTCAAAACTTCTCCAGGGCCCCAAAACACCCTCGGACCCCAGAGGGTTAATAACGCATAACCTTTACCATACAGGATTTCAGAAAAGTGGGCAGAGCATAACGTGCACACTTACCAGCTATGTGGATTTTAGAAAGTGCGCAAAGCATAACGTGCACACGTTTTATTTAGGGGTTGACCAAGATACGGTAAATTAGACAGGGCAGCCTGAAAGCATAAGCCCAGCCCGGACGTCCAGGAAAGTTTTTGCAGTGCCGTGACGAGGGCCTGATGATCAAGAAGGCTCCCACAGAATGATCCAGGAAGTATGAAGCCGAAACCCGGCTTATCGTACCATCTGGACATATATCGACGAGTGAAATAAACACTGCAAGTCGAGCACCCGGTTTCTGAACCCAGCAGAGGGGGTGCTCACCAAGGACCTACCCTAGAAAAAGGACAGAAACACACAGGTCCCGGGAAACACTGCAAAGGAATATATATATATATATATATTTTTTTAGAAATGGATCGTACTCACCCACCATGGTTCCTGCGTCGGAGCCCTGTCCAGGGGGCATCCTCTCATAGCCGTTTTCGCGCATCGCCTCGATGTTCACATAACTGGTATGCTGGAACCGATGGATGCGTGAGGAAAACGGCCTCTTCCATTCCTTCTTGATCTCAGTATGGAGATCAGGAAGGAAAGGAAGGCTCACCTGAGCTGGAGGGCTATGGCCAGAAAGATAACCTTCATCGAGACGACCTCGCGACGTCACTTCTTTAGTCCGCTTCCACGGCAAGAAAAAGAGACAAACGAGAACGGAGCTTTTTCATTGAAAAACGCTCGCAGTGCACGCAGATTGGCCCCTCGAGGACATCGCGTGCGTGCTCTTCGCCCAAAACAAACAACGCATAGATCGTGTGTGTCATCGGGTGTCAAATAGCGATGACGTGGATCGCTACACATCTTCTAAACGCTTTGCTAGTGCTTGCCATAATGAATGAATTGAGATCGCTCTTACCACGGAAATGCACGCTTCAAACAAAACAGTCAGTGAAGACGAAGAAGAGGATGATGTGTTCTCCCGGCGCCTATTTATACTATAGTCACACCGGTAGTGACGTCATGGCTGTCGCCGGCCAATGTGTTGTTGGTGTTTTTTCAATGTATGCTTCAGACACGGGTCACGACGAGGCGTTCCCCATAGCGACCCCTAGAGCAGTTCGAAGTTCCCATGAAAGGGAATTGAAGATTTAGTGATGTGAATCAATTTCAAGTACATGCAAGTGAAAAATGGAATCATCTAAAATATTGAGGCAAGTACAGACTATGTCTTATTTTTATATCTATGCGTTTTACGTTTGACAACGGTTGTATTGTTTTAAAATGTATACCCTAATACATTTTTTGTAAATTATTTTGCTTGTGCTGTCTTTCTTTAAAAAAATGGCAAAAATACCAATAAAAAAAAAGTAGGGCCAAAAGTATACATTTCAAGGTTTGATAAAAACAGCATAAATGAATAAGGGGTGTAACAAACATTACACAACAGCCAGAAACTGGGACTGCAATTGAGGAAAACTATTGATCTTTAAAGGGGTCCTATTATGCTCTTTTACAAAGTCTTGATTTTGTTTTGGGGGTGTACTAGAACATGCTCTCATACTTGGTGGTTCGAAAAACGCATAATTTTTCACATAATTTACATTATTAAAATACCTTTCTCCCCATCCTGGCACAAACGGCTCGATTAGTTCCGGCTTCGATGAAGGGCCGCCTTCCGAAAAACAAAATGTGTTGTGATTGGTTAGCTGTCCCAGTGCGTTGCGATTGGCGAACAGCTTAGACAGGGTTTCAGTACTGCCACGCCCCTTGCTCCGTCTTTCAACAAAAGCTTTTTGGCGAATCCAGCAGGCACTGTACTCCCTCATGTTGTGGAAGCTGTCTTCAGTAAAATGCGCAGCACATAATAGCAAATTGGGGTTATAATGCTCAGGGACAGAGTTAAAAAATAAATTGCAACCACTGTTTCCTGACATCATCCGCTTTCGGAAGCCCAAACAAAGACGTTTGGGCACGGAGGTGAAAAAACAGCGTTTCAGGCGGTCGCACACCGGACGAGAAGCGCAGCGTCTCGTTGCGCCACGTCTTTAAAATTCAAATACATTAGTTTCTATGAGTGTAGGCACACCGGCGGCGCCGTCTGTCCGCGGCGCCCAGCTACGTTGTGTTGTACTTGTAAGAATTGTTCTAGGCATGCCGAAAATTTTAAGCTACAGCACAGCAGCTCTTCTTCTTCGTTTTCTCTGATGCACTAACTCTGCAGCAGCACTTCTTCTTCGTCGTCTCGTCTGATGCACTCACTCAACCAAGCGTTCTAACCACAACCTCGCCGCTCCCCGCCCCCCAACCATTTGAATTTCTGTAGGCGGGGATTCTTTTTAATTATACTCTAATGGGTCGCTTTGTGATATCACAAAGCCAAGAAACAAACGCTGTAGTCCAAACGAGCCGTTCGTTGTAGTTCTTGAAAAGGGATTTTTTAAAAACAAAAAATTTCCCATTGGAGTGGACTTTGAGATTTGTAACTTTCTAGATCTTTTTTATGCCCAAACATACACACTACACACTGACTAAAATTAAAAAAGTTAAAAAGCATAATAGGACCCCTTTAAAGACATCAGGTTTATCCAAGTGCTGTGCATTTCTTAAACCTGGTGTGAAATTTGAGCCAAAACATGCCAAACCATTTTCTAGCATTGTCCAAAATAATTCAAGACAATAGGAATATCTAACACACCGTCAATTATGCTTTGTTTTACACTTTCTTTCTCTGTCCATCTTCCAGATAAGAGCATGCCATGCATGAACATCAGGTACCTGAGAGCATCTGGTCTCACAAGGAATGTGAGTTTAATCTGGAAAGCAATGTTTTATAGTGCAGTATATATTATTTTTGGCTTCTTTTCATTTATTAATAAAAATAATTATTTATATGACATTTGTCTAATATCGTAACTAGAGCTATATCACCTGGCGCACCTTTATTATGGATTTAGACCTTTTTTTCAACTTTCTCTGGGTTAAAATGACAGAAATCCCCCCCCCAAAAAACTACAGAGATCCAAATCCTGTCCAAAATCAGTACATGACATCACAGATGTCCTCTGTTAATAATTTTACTCCAGCCGTTTGAAAAACTAATCCTGTCCAAACAGTGCAAAGGAGAGATAAGTGTAGTGAGAAGCACAGATTGAGAGAGAAAGAAAATGGGGGACACGAGAAATTATGAAAAGAAAGGACAAATAAATAAATAAATGACCTCAGAAAACAATAAAGAAACTCAGAGGCCTGACTTGCTGGCCCAGATGCAGGCAGCATGTCTGTCAGAGCCAGTAAGCAACTGACAGAGCAGTCACTTCATATCAGTGTCTGTGCTGGCTGGCAGGTTCTCGGCACATCTCTCCCTGCCTTCATCATTCCCTATTCCTCCCTCCAAATCCACCTCTTTGCTTTCTCCACTTCTTTTTATTTGCTTTCTCTCCTGGCATTTGCAAAATAGCATCTTTCTCTATATTAAAACACTGTATATGTAAATGAAATACTCTATCCGTTACATCCAACAGCCGTAATTCAATGTACACAGTTGTGGAAATTATGTTATACAACAAGATTATCTACAAATACGGTGCCCTTAAGTGAACATGCAGAGCATTATACGAAAACATCTTTTGGTTTGTATGATGCCAGGGTACTACAACAGATGCACAAACACTGAATGGCTTTTAGAGAGATACATTTAATAGTAAGATTATTATAAAGAGCCGTTATTTTTGAGCTGAGTTGCAAAGATACGAACAGCCAGATGAAGTGTATTGTATGTGGATGGTTTCAGGTTGCATGGTATCGTGGATGAGGGAGCGGACAAATCACAAGCTGATAAAAAAGCCTCTATGCTAATATTTGCCAACTTTTAAGGAAAAACCTTCATGCAAGTCCTGGCTGCTATAACGTAAACATGAGTGATAAAGTGCTTTTAACATGTTAGCCTGAGAAAATGGGTACAGAAACTGTTACACACATCACTGGTACAGACATCTGCCACATTGTCCAGCTCAAGTTTTAAAGTCCCCCTGTGGTGAAAATCAAGTTTTTTATGTTGTTTATTTGTCTATGTGTTGTTTTTAATATGCTTTTAGACAACGTGTATAGTAAATGAGGCAAGGGTGTAGAGTTGCATTCAAGCTATTTTAAGGCATGAGAAAATTATTTTCCACAAGAAAAATTTTTTAAATATGTCATTTTTATGATCAAAGATGAGTTTAAAGGATAACATTTTTGACTACAGGGGGACTTTAAGAAATTAGTGATGCACATAATTCTATAATCTAAGTAGATGATTTTGATCATCAGGGATCCCTGTGTTAGTTATATAAAATAATTATATATATATATATATATATATTTACACACATAATAATGTATAATTTATGTTCAATCTTACAGTAATTAACTCTTTCAGCGCATGTGAATCAGTGGGTAAACCACCACACGCTTACTACAATACTTGTATCATGGGTCAGAACACAAACTTTATCAGCATTGCAGGGGAAAAAGTGTAAGTATGATTCTCTGAAACATGGATGTCTCTGAATTAATTGTTAGAGTATGGCTGTCTTAAACTGCTTATAGTGACAGTATGATCGTTATTTAACAGTTTATATTGTGAGTATGGCTCTTTAAAATAATGTACGGTCGTAAGTACACCTCTCTAATAAACACCCACAAGACGGCGGCGTTTATCGGTGAATCCGACATTACAAAACCGATAACCGATTATGGTAAAATGCTTAAATAATATCGGTAATATCGGTAAATTGATATATCGGTCGATCTCTAATATATATATATATATATATATATTTACACACATAATAATGTATAATTTATGTTCAATCTTACAGTAATTAACTCTTTCAGCGCATGTGAATCAGTGGGTAAACCACCACACGCTTACTACAATACTTGTATCATGGGTCAGAACACAAACTTTATCAGCATTGCAGGGGAAAAAGTGTAAGTATGATTCTCTGAAACATGGATGTCTCTGAATTAATTGTTAGAGTATGGCTGTCTTAAACTGCTTATAGTGACAGTATGATCGTTATTTAACAGTTTATATTGTGAGTATGGCTCTTTAAAATAATGTACGGTCGTAAGTACACCTCTCTAATATGGTTAATAATGTAAATACAACTGTCTACAACAGTTAATTAGTTCACTTAAATGGTTAACAGTTCTCGAAAACTGATTAGAGTGCTAGTATGGTTCTCCAAAATGGTTACATTTGAGTAAGGTTCTTTAAAATAGTTAACAATAAAGTACACACCTCTATAATGGTTAATAGTGTAAGAACGGCTGTCTGTAACAGTTATTAGAGTATGATTCACTTAAACAGTTAAGTTCTCTAGCGTTATTATGGTTAACTGAAGCAGTTAATATTGTAAGTATGGATCTTTAATATAACAGTCTCAAGTACACCTCTCTGAAACGGTTAATAGTGTGAGCATGTTTGTTAATGTGGTTAACAGTTTGAGTAACAGTTCTGTACAACTGTTAAATGTAGAGTATGGTTCACTTAAACAGTTAAGTTCTCTAGCGCTTTTACGGTTCTCCAAAGCAGTTAATATTGTAATATAGTTCACAATAGGCTAACTACATCTCTCTAACACATTTTGTGGTGTTAGCACCATTCTCCTTGAAATGTTTAACATTGTGAGTAGGCTACAGTTCTTTATAACAACAATAATAATAGTTAACAGTCTTAAGTATGGCTGTGTAAAACTGTTTATTGTGTGAGTAGGCTACAGCTGTCTACAACGGTTGATATAGTTCTATAACAGTTGCTCACTAAACAGTTTATAGTGCTAGTATACAGTTCTCTGAAACTGTTAATTATGTGATTAGGATTCTTTAAATAGTTAACGGTCTTAAGTGCGCATCTCTAAAGCGGTTCGTCTATATGACTCTTTAAACAGTGCGAACATGATCTAAAACAGCTGTGTAATTCTGTGAAGTTTAACAGTTTTAGAGAACCATACATTATTGGACAGTTCAGAGTGTGATTCTGCATGTTTCCCTTTAACTCAATGCAGTAACGCGATACGGTTCTCTAACTAAAACAGTTTAGAGTGCGAGTATGATTCTCCCGTAAAACTTTCCATTACCCCCCTCCGCCTTCACAAACACACATTCCTGACAAATCCTGAACCGAAACTCACCAGAATTCTCGGCCAAACTGGACAAGCCGGACAACGCCAGGAGCAGCAGCCCCACGAAGCACATCTGTCCTCCGAACAACTCCTTACGCTTTTTCCTCCGCGCTTTGATCTTCTTCTGCTGGAGCATCACTTGCAGCGGTCGAGTCCACACGCGAACACACGCATCCCCATCCATCACCACAGCTCAACACAGCTACAAATGTCACAAACCCAGACAGATATGGTGCGACTGAGAGTTTTAAGCCGGAAGATGAAACGCCGAACGCCTCTAGTGTGTTTGCTGCGTTGACGTGAATATTCCCCCTATATGACTTCAAATTGTAAGGTGGTGAAATAAAGATGCTGCGCGCGCCCCATGGATGAGTCAGTTTGGTGCCAGTTCTCTCAGGACACAAACTGCTGCTGCTGAGAGATCGAGGATGTAGAGGAGGAGAGAGCGCGAGAGGGAGGGAGGGGTGAAAGTAAGGAAGTGAACGCAGTCAGAGAGAGACGGAGAAACTGGAACGCAGCTGTTCTAATGGTGCACTACCTAGGATGAAGTCCATGCAATGAGAGAGAAAGAGAGAGAGAGAGAGAGAGAGATAGGTGGGCTGGGACGAGGGGCAGTTGTTGGTGCGTTTAAAAGGAGGAGCATTAGTCCGATTTACCGCAAACAAAACCCTCTGCTCATCGCCACCCTCTATTGGTAGCATTTTGCTGGTTTATTAGCAGATACATGCGATAAGATACGCTGAATTCACATTTGTATTACTGTCAAAACTAGAATTCTTCAAAAATGTTATTTTATTGATATGCGCTGCAAATAGTAGGCTATAGTTTATACTTATAGTTACTTAGTAAATATAAGGTTTTATGTCAAACGTCCAAAATATATAAATTATAATAATAATAATAAATATTCGTTTTTTTTTTTTTGTGAATTTTGTTCTCAAAAAATAATTAAATCAATTGAAAATTTGATTTCATATATGTCTTGATATAAATTCAAATAACATTAAAATATTATGCTAATATATTTATGCTACAGCTGTTGGGTAAAGATAAAATGAAACCACGCTAGCATACATACAGACTTGCCTTCAGTTATTCAGTTAGCTACAGTCAAACCAAAAAATTATTTAGACACTAGATATAATTTTTTATATTTTTTTACTAGTGGGTGCAGGACGCTATACTTCATTTATGTAAGTGAGGATAGCAAAATGAAGTAAACTCTGACATATTATACCCAAAAATTATTCATACAGTGGACTGCCAGTAAAACTGATGCACATTTGGGACCAAAAATTATTCAGACACTTTGACCTGACCATGTTTTGCTTAAGTGTTTTTCTTTAATTGCTAATGCAACCTTTTTACACCACAGGCTGAAGACAATTAACCATTGCTTGGTATTGGTTGACCTAAATTTGTATTATCTAACTGTGTACTTAAATTTAACAGCTGACAGCTATTCAACCTAATTCATTACCAAAGTTATCTGACATTATCAAGATTATTTATTTTATGACTGAGTTCTTGTCATATTTTATTACCATTTTCTAAACTATAGCGAATAAACTGTGATAATGTGAAAAATGTTGAAGGTGTCTGAATAAATTTTGATTTGACTGTATATAATGAAGTTCATTTTCATCCAAATGGTTGAACTGTGCTCCGAGGACAAGGTTATTTTTCATAAATGTTAGGTTGGGGCAAGTTGTCACATGTTTTTTCATTGGTCATTTTTGATTCAAATGTTATACATTTATACAATGTAGTAATAATAGGATAATCAATGGCAGTGAAAATTTTTCATTTTCAAGGTACAGATTCTACAGAATGTGTCTACACACACAAAAGAAGTTATATGACTAAATATTATATAAATGATTAATATTCACCGTAAAAGGTGTGACAGCTTGCCTCAGACTCCCCTATATCTTCTTAAACTATCTCACCAGTTAGAGAATAACAGCAGGTCCATGCACCTGATCAGTATTTTCTCATTATGCACCATAATAACTGCTTTCTGAGTTTGTCTCTAAACCACACAGCTGCAGATCTTGTATAGCTATTGCTTTTTAAATACTTTACAGGTACAAACAGCAGAAACGTTTTTTCCCCTCCCTGAAATATGTTAAACACTGCAGGGATAGAGCTGCTCGGTGCTCTGTACGTGTTCGCTTCGTCAAATACTGAGCACTGTTCCAGCCAGCACTGTCAGCAGCTGGGTCGGCTCCCACTGACCGCTTGCATTAGGCTTGCTTGCCTAATGCCACTGCTAGGACAACAATGCACTTTTTATGGAGAGAAGCAAAGAGTGGGCGATGAGCCTATTAGATTATACTGGACCGCGTTGCAATGGGTACATACTGACAGATTGGGTGTAATCTCTGTCCATAACCCAAGACTTCTGAGTCTCAGATTCTTCAGTGGGACATATCGAATGAAGAGTTAGCTGTTGAAGTGGGTTTTTCCAATCTGCTTGCATCAGCAAAGAGGCCTGAGTCAGATTGACAAAGTGTGAAAATATTGTTTGGTTATTTTACCTAACATTTACACAGGATGGTAGATTAAAACAAGGTAGTGTAAGCTCTTTAGCCACTGTTTACCCAGCCCATGTGACATCGGTCCTTTTTTAGCCCCTCTTCTGCTTTCATCTATAGCTTGTGATCTGTGCTTCACCTGTTTCTCTCTGCTATTCTGTGCGTAATTCAGTTTGTCTTTTGATGTGTTATTAGCCTCCTATTGTCTTGATGTTCCATATCCATCTGTGTAGTAATTGTTTACTAATAAAATATTTTTTCAACACCTTTGATCACCACGGTCAGTTATTTAATATGCATTTAAAAGAGTCAGAATGCAGCAGGCAGAATCACTATGTAAATATCACATGTGTTTTATGTGGAACGTTAGATGCCTTAGGTGAATTTCCATAATGACATGACTCACCATTTTGATACGTTTCAAGTCATCTGCTCCTGTCAACCTTACTATAATGTCTTTGGTGGATAACCCCTTGATCGATGGTCATACACTTCATTTTATTTTTTTTTACAGTGCAGTGTCAGAGTTAGCTCCCATGCCCTAAACCAGATTCACAGTTATTTGCATTTATTCTGCCCATTCATGCTGCCAAGTCACAGATATGGTCAGTTTCCTGTTACTTAAAAGAATAGTTCACCCAGAAATTAAAACTTTGCTTAATATTTACTCACCCTCAGGCCATCCAAGATGTAGATGAGTATGTTTCTTTAGCAGAACTTACTTTGAGAAATTTAACATTATATCACTTGATCACCAATCGATCCTCTGCAGTGAATGGGTGCCATCAGAATGAGAGTTTAAACAGCTGATAAAAACATGACAATAATCCACAAGTAATCCACACAATTCCGGTCCATCAATCAATTTCTCGTGAAGTGAAAAGCTGTGTGCCTGTAAGAGACAAATCAATCATTAAGGCATTTTAACTTTAAAATGTTGCTTCCAAAAAAACAAAAAAAACAAAAAACAAAAAACTTCACACTTCAGTGAAAAGTCCATCTTCTGTTGTCCTCTCACAACTAATTCCACCAACATATTTGTTTAGAACTGTTTTCACTTGTAAACAGTGTTTGATCTGTGCATATTTCTCTCCTGATAACTTTGTCACTGGAGAAATCAATATTATGGATTGAGGAGAGAAGTTAAAAAAAAGTCTTGATGGATTTGTTTATTACAAACACAACGCTTTTATTAGCAGTTTACACTCTCATTCTGATGGCACCCATTCACCGCAGAGAAGTGATGCGATTCAAAATTTCTCCAAATCTGTTTAGATGAAGAAACAATCCTACATCTTGGACAGCCCAAGGTTAATAAAAAAAATGTAAGCACATTTTCATTTCTGGGTCAACTATTTCTTTAAGTGTCTAAATACCTCTTAAAATATTCCAGCATTAATGGAATACATGGTTAATAGCAGTTGTCCTTTCACCATTAGTTGGCTAGAAAGAGAATAGGAAGAAAGAAATGTAAAGAAAGTTACAGAGGATGTTAAAATATGAATATAGCGTTAAATGGAGAGTAACAGAAGAACAAAGTAGGCCTGGTGAAATGAGGTTAAAATAAGAAACAGATGAGTGTAGATGTTTTGTGCAGTGTCTCAAACACAGACACACACTTAATGGCATATCTACAATGTGATGGAAGAATAGTAACAGGACACATACTAAATGATGCAAACTGTTATGAATGTTGCTTTCTGAATTTTTAAAGTGGTAACAGTCAGGTGACTGATATGAAAGGTTTTAAGTTTTCACACATAAAGCAGTCATTTCGATGAGAATCCTGAATTTATTCTCTCTTCCCAAAAGTTTTTAAATTACTTTCCATCTCTGTCTTCATAGTCAGATGGTGACATCCATTAGAAGTCAACATTATTAATGCATTTAATCATTTCTCTGCTCTCAGTTCGGTGAAATATATCAAACTGTGTGATGTTATAAATCCATTTTACAGTTCACTCACATGCTTCAGGTTAGGATTTGGACTTTAACATTTTGCTTTGCTTCTCAGTAATAAACTCTGCTTAGAGCCTAGCAGCAAATTATATCAATTTGTAGACGTAACAAAAACAATATTACAAAACAATAAACAACATATTTCTATCAATAAAACAAGACTATCTTTGTGAATACGAATTTAATATATAAAAGATCTAAATGACACAGACATTATTTCACAGCTGTCATTTCATGAAGTTATGCTTGTCAACAGCTGAGAAAAAGAGGCTGGTTCTCTTAGCCCACATACTTTAACTGAAAACATATTCATTTCTACTGTAACATTATAATAAATAAAATAAAAAGTCAAGCATATGGCTGTCTTGATCTATATTTCACATGTTCCACTGACAACAACAACAATAATTTTTTTAATTAAAATGTGTTTTATCAATGATTTATTATTATTGTTATAATTATTATTGGATCTAATGGCAACAAATAAATTTTTATTACTATTGTTGTTGTTGTTGTCATTTGTAGACCTAATATTAATATGATTTTATTGAGTGGTCTTCCACACATATGTCCTTCAGCACCGAATGAAGCAGTGGAAAAGGAAGTGTGTTTCCTAGGATGAAAGAGATCTGGTTGAAAAGGAACCACACATGAATGATCAAGCCCAAAGTGAAACACTAGGATTTAGAGGGACCAGAGGCATAATTTAGAGAAGGTTTGAATAAAAAATTATGTGGCATCCACATAATTGCAAACAAAGAGATTATTAGCGTATACTCTTCCAGCTGGGTGGTCAAATTTCCAATTTGTATGGCACCTTGCTCTCTGCGTCTAGATATAGATACACTCAAGCAAAGGCTTTGACTGAGAGCAGATAATTTTACTCAAGGACACACAGAGGTGCTCTGATTTGCCATCAAGGACAGAGAGAAAAAAAGGTCATAGATATGAATTAGCAATGTATCTTCATGGAAGACACTCTGTCTCTTATTTTAGATATAATTTCATCATCTAACAATGTTTCCAATTAATTGGTATATGTTAACTCAAATACATGCATGGGGGAATCAAGCAACTGTGTGAAAACTAAACAATTTAATTCTGCAATCTCCCTCCTTGATGTGCACTCTTCTAACGTTTTTGCTTTGGCAAGAACAAATACTTCAAATCAATTTGATTGATTTCCACTATGATGTCCCCAGAAAGTGTCCATTTCTTTTTATCTTTGATGTTGTTTGATGGCCCATCCTTTGATATAACCAGTTACAGATTGCTTCATCTGTGTCTTTACAATTCACATTACGTAATAAACTTATACTTGTGATACATCAGATCACATCCATCTTAAATTCTATCTTAGTTAATGGCAGATGTTTCTGATTGAGAAAGATGAAAGTTGCCTGCAAAGGTTTCAGGAAGCACCTGCCTCTGATCCGATGCCCAGTGGAGGAATTGACTTTTGGTTCATAAAAGAAAACTGATATTCTGATATAGTGACATTCTCACTAATATTCAGCTTAGCTTTGCTTCTCCAATAATTTCCACTTTTCTTTTACATTCACAATTATTTCACAAAAGAAGATTATTAAAAAAAATGGTAAATAAACTCACTTCCCTTATTGCATAGCATAATATGGAACATCCACCAACCAATACCATAACAGCAACAATGCTGATCAAAAACAAGAGGTAAACACTCGGTTAATGAGGAACTTACTAGACCAGAACCAGGTGTGCACAGTTGAGGACCAGGTGTGCAATATTATCATGGCTGAGAAGGAATCAACAAAGAAGGTCTGCAATATCAGGGAGAAATCTATACATTAGGTTTCCCATTCATCTCAAAAGCAATTGTTCAGCTATAGATACTTTAGAATGGCTGTCATGGCTTTCGAAGATAAAATATCTATATAAAAACTATATAAAACATCTATCAAAATCTAAGCACAACAAAAACAAATATTATAAATGAAGAATACAGACAAGTACTGTAGCTGCAATAATGGGAAATCATTCTATGAACAGCAATGATTATTGTCTCACACGCAGTGTTTTTGCCTGTCTCTATTTCTTTTTCTTAAAGCTAATCTACTGTAGCTATTTGCACTTGTGCAGAAATTGACACCTTTTCTTCTCCTCCTACTGTGCTGAAATTAGTGAGAGGTGGTTTCTGGGTAGTTGACCTGAGGTTAAAAACATCTCTCTGTAATATGGTGTGATGCTCTCTGGATGCTTAATCCTCCTGGGCTTTGAGGGATTATTCTCTCTTTTTCTCTCTCTCTGGCGCTTTCTCATTGACTCAGTCCTCCTGCTATACAGCACATTCATCCTTTTGTTGTCTCACCTCACATGTTTCATTCAAAACATGCAAGCATTATATATGTATCCGGTTTTTCTGTAAATTTACTGTTAAAAACATCCATTCTCAGACACACACACAATCACAGCTTTAGCAATTAGCAAGTGATTAATTTAGTCGTTTCCAAAATGATCAATATTACCCAATCCACACTGCTCTTAAAACAGCTCTCATCTCTGTTAAACTTGAGCTTAATAGCCCTAATCGAGAATCCAGTTTCAGTCCTATCCTCCCCAGTTCAATCTCAAACACTGTCATCTAAATCCTCTCATCATCTGCCAAACCACTTCAAGTTTTCACTGTCAAGTTTATTTACAATTCTTTTTCTTCAAGAGTGCATTAAAGTATTCTGTTTCGGAAAAAGAGCCCTTTTTTTCTTTTAAACAAGCCTCCATTTTCCACCCGGCAAGTTATCAATTCCCTCATCACGTCAAAGATCTGTGGTGATTACTGTAACTCATGCCTGTCTCCCCAGTGGAGGACAAAAGACACCTATTGACACACACATCATTCACAATGTCAATATGGATGGACAGTGCTACCAGAGAAGCCCTATTATTGAACTTCTGCAGAAAGAAAGAAAGAAAGAAAGAAAGAAAGAAAGAAAATGATGAATCACGGTCTGAATTTCATATTGTACTAATATTTTACAAATGTACAAGTTTTACAAGTGTCTATAACATTTAAACATTCACTACCATTTTAAAGTTTGGGGCCAGTAATTTATATTATTAGAAATTAATACTTTTTTTCAGCAAGGATGCATTAAATTGGTCAAAAGTGGCAGTAAAAACTTAGCGAAACCTGAAAAAATGTTTGACGTTTCCACAAAAATAAGGACCATCATCATTATACCAAATTCATTGTTATTCAATATTTATATGAACACTTCAAAAACAATTAATTTCAAAAACAAATACCTTATTTAGAAAGGCACAAGTAGTGACTAGTAACTAATAATAATAATTTATATAAAAAATAATGGTACGAATCAAAATAATAACTTATTTAAAAAAAAGTAGTAGTAAAAGAAAATATTTGTTACACCGATTATCTAAGCACATTATGCAGTGGTTAGTGGAGTCTATGAAATCAATGAGTTAAGTAAAAGCTTTATGAAAGCTTTTTTTTTATCATTTGTGGTGAGGGATCGGCAAAGTTCATGACCAATAAATTCATTTTTGTTCTAAAACAAAGCAAACAGACAGATTTAATGAAAAAGCTCAGACTGTTGTGCCACTAAGAAGTCTCACTGCTGTTTAACTGATTGATTGATTGATTCATTCATTCATTCATTTCTGTGTTTCTTTCTTTCTTTTTTTGATAAGTTTTTGAGTTATACAAGACACAGCAACTTGTCATTACAACAGCAGATAATGGTTTCACTGTACACCTTTAATTCATATAGATGGAAACCACACATTTTATGAGAACATGGACAAAGTTACACACAAAAGTTAGTGGAGATATTGATTTGGAGAGTAGTACACTACTGCACTGAAGTGCTTTTCCACAAACCAGCACAGACACTCGTCCGTGGGGACTCCACAATCCAGGCTCTATTCTAAGAGTATCTTATTGTCTTTGGTTTCTCTATATTAGGAAAGGATACATTACCTCTGACTAAAGTCAAGCCAAGGACAGACAGCGGGCGGCAGAGCACTAGCAGGAACAGAAACCAGCATTTGCCCTCCAGACAAGAAAGGGATGGTGGGGGAGCTGCCCCTTGACGGCTCTCAATTAAACAGTTCAGCTGGAGGAAAGACAAGTAGGACAGACAGAGAAAGGTAAGGGAAATGCACAGGGGTGATGTCACTTTACTAGAGTCGAATAGGTGACCTGTTTCGGGGAAATACAATACTGACAGGCATGTGAAGGTTTCTGTATAGAACACTGAGAACAAAATCAATTGCATTACCACATTTTATGACGACATATCTCTAAAAATACTCCAGATAACTGCCGAGTGAATCATGTTCAATATCTAAATTCAAATGTGACCTTTGTTTTTTTTACTGTTCACAGAAAGTTCAGTTAATAGGCTGATGATACTAATCTCATGTGACTTCTGCTTTCTTTACACACCGACCTGTGCTATATTGATTTTTAAAAGTGTACGTTAGTCTATATTTGTATCATTACATCTTGTAGCGGGCAGATTGAGACACTTGTGGCCACTTAAACTTTGTCCTAGGTTCAGATAGAGGACAAACAGCCCTGAAGGAGAGGATGCCGGGGAAGAACAAGTCTAGCATAATAAATTACAGTGAGGTACATTGTGCAGCAAGCACTCTGTCTTAAATATAGCACCTCAAAATGGATATGATTAATAAATGAAGAGCCTGATGCTGTTTCCATGCTTTTTGATGTCATTTGACAGAATGACGAACATTACAAGAAGTCTTAGTTGCCAACACACATTTTCCCTATTGTTTTTATACTGAGCCAATGATATTTTCCCACTTAACTTTAAAACTAAGTTGTATAGAAACCGTTTAGCTTTGTACATTTACATTATGGCATTATTTAATGTGTTTAATGAGCCATTTACTTTATAGGGCTTAATAGGGACCACAATGTCATCACACAGACAACTAACAAATAAAAAAATGCCTTACAATATACATTTGCTTAGGCATAAATTAATAATATAAATACACCCAATAAATTCATCATAAATAAATATAGTAAAATAAATTATAAACTAACTTTAGACTTTTTTAAACAGATTAAACTTCTATAATTGCTTTCATCATCACATGGTCTTGTAGGAACAAATAATGGTCCAGTTTTCAAAAAAACAATAAAAGATGTACGAAAAATGAAAGAAAATGTCATGCAACAGTGTTTTTAGTCTATCACACAAACCAATATCCCTATATTACTCAATTTCATACGCTCTTAAAAACACAAAGCACTCGTCTAAGGAGAATTCCTGAAATAGAAATAAACATTCACAGAAACACTTTGTTCATTTAAATGTTTAAATGTATTACAATAACATGCTGTTATAAAACCCTGGAGGAAGTAATGAATGACAATCTTAATATGCCTGCAATATTCAGTCTGCACAATCTGTTTATGTTATTGCATGTTTGGCCAGCATCCTTCTCATGTCAAACTAAAAGTTCAGAGAAACCGAGAGGGATGAACCGGTCCATATGTAACATTTGGGCTGATCTAGTCAGAATTTTCTGAGAATTATTAATCTCTTATTCTGCTCTGTTAAAAAAAAGTAAGCAGAGGATATGTAATATTGTATTGCCTAATGTTACAATCACATGCTTAAACACACAGCGAAACATGCACACTAATAATGCATCTGATGTATTTACAATTCATACAATACTATCAGTTCTTTGTGCAATTTATATAGAAATTATATAATACTTACAATCTATCAGTCTATTAAATATTCATATTTAGTCACCAATTATATATGTTTCATCTGTACAGCCATTAAAAATTAATTGACAGCTGTCAGGAGGTGGTTTGAATCATAGCACGCCTCCTGTTACCACACTGGCTACATAGGTTTATTGAGTTTTGTTTCCTCAGCGACAAATCTCAAATCACAATATTAACCAATTCAATCTATCATAAGTCGTTAATAAAAGTGGCACACTGGAGCACAGCTTTCACAGCCTCAGCATGACTGTTAGTTATGATGGAGCCAGGGAGATACTGGAAGCGGAGTCTGGAGTCTTCTGACATTTGTCCCAAAGTCTCTCTAATCCTCAACCAAGTCACACTATGAGAAAATTCATCATTTAATCCCTGCTGCCGGAAATAACTGTGACCTCACTGCAGAACCTTGCATTATCTGCAAAATATATATATACTGTATATACACTGAACAAAATTATAAACGCAATGTGAGGTGGATGGATTATCTCGGCAAAGGAGTAAGTGCTCACTAACACAGATTTAGACAGATCTGTGAACAATATTTGAGAGAAATAGGCCTTTTGTGTACATAGAAAAAGTCTTAGGGGGCAAAAACAAAAGTGTTGCGTTTATAATTTTGTTCAGTGTATATATGAAAATGGTTTTCAAAAGTGGCTGCATCTCTAAGGACGTCACATCTTTACAGTAGGTTATGCAAATTATTTGGTCTATTGTTTTAATAAAAGGTATAGGATAAAATACACCACATATTTGATTCTTTGGTAACACTTTACAATAGGATTAAATTCATTAACATTAGTTACTGAATTAGGCATCATAAATAAACTTTAAGGTGCCTTTCTAGGTGTGTGCAATTTGAAAATCTAAAGCTGAATTCTAGTCTTTAAAAACATGCGTGCATCAGCCAAAATTGGCCAGAAACTTGACATTTAAGCCATGCACCAGTGCATCAGTACAATATAATAAAATGCAACTTCCCTTTAATAAATCCACTGTAAATTGGTTGTGGATTTTCACTCTGGTCTTAGATACAGCCAGAGTCCAACCAATCAGAAGGACTAGCAAAGCCGGGTGCTGATAAATCCAAATAATACCTCTCTTCCACCACTGCCACTTTTCTCTACACACCAAACCTGACTGGACAAGTAGAGGCCCTGTAGGCAGACAATGAGTTTTTATGTGTTTGGACAGTCCTCTGTCCTCTTAGAAAATCACTGTACTCTAGCATTGCATTGGGTGGAAAGAAAGAAAGAGAGAGATAGAGAGAAAGATATATATG
>NW_015536468.1:178939-187502 GCF_001515605.1 Sinocyclocheilus anshuiensis | reverse complement strand
TATATATATATATATATATATATAGAGAGAGAGAGAGAGAGAGAGAGAAATGTGCCATTAAACAAGGTCTGTTTGTAATGCATGCAAACTGAGTGTGCAGTCACAAATAATAATGTGATGTCACAGTAAACACTATTTGTGCACAGGCCTACTGAGGTGACATTCAAAATGCAGTTTTTGCATGAAAAAAAGACAGAAAGCATTCACATGACCATGTCTCCAAAACTGATAAACATTTAGCTTAGGGTAAAATACTGAAGAGTAACAATTCAGAAATGTTCTGATGTTGTAAGTATTGTTTTCTCTAAGTGATCTGGGGTTTTTCAGCTGCACACAGATGGTGGTGTCAGAATAACAGCCAAACTGATTCAGAATGTCATAAGACAAAGAATCTTCTCTGTTCTCCAAATGACAAAAAATAACTTGCAGTCCTAAAAGCACAGGGGATCCATGATTTGTGCAAACAATCTCTTCGAAACCACTTCTAATGCAGGTGATTACACAATTTCAAAATAATTGAAATGAATTATTAATAAATTAATTATAAAATTAATTAAATAAGTGTATATGGAGAAGAGGAGGGGTCCAAGAACTGATCCCTGAGGAACCCCAGTGACCAGTTGATGAGCTTTGGAGACCGCCCCTCCCCAGGCCACCCTGAAAGACCTACCAGTGAGATAGGATTCAAACCAGCGAAGTGGAATCCCTGTGATGCCCAGTGATGAGAGGGCAGACAGGAGGATCTGGTGATTGACAGTGTCAAAAGCAGCAGATAGATCTTCTGAACATTTTAGGTTCAAGCCAAGCAAAGACATGGTTCTTAAATTTGAATGAAAGCTGAGTGCTTACGACAATAAATAAATAAATAAATAAATAAAAGTTACAATAAATTCCTCAACATTCTTTTTGGAAAAACTCAAATCTATAATTCATTACCCCAAACTCTGAGATTCACAAATGGGAGAGGCTTCCAAACTTGCTGAGCGATCAAGTTGAGGGGAGGAGATTTAAAAGATTTAAAGCTGGACCTCAGGAGATCCAAGGGTTGCTATGAGCTCTTCTGTCCTACATGATGACATCCATTATGCTGCAGGAGCACAACAGACATAACAGCACTTCCTCTTAAGCACTGTAATGGAGGACGTGTGAGCCTAGTGATCACTATATCACAAACATCTGACAGCACTTGCAAGAAGCAAGAATGTGACCAGATGAACAGTTCACATTCTCTGCCACAAACATGCCTTTTCGATTAGTGACCTATAGAATTAGTGCAGATTTTTATACATAAACAACAATAATAATAATTAAAATTATATTACAAACATTTGTTTACACCGTGTTTTAAAATCGTAAAGGAATAGTTCATCCAAAAATTATATTTTGCTAAACTTTTTAAAGATGTGAGTTTGTTTGTTCATCAGAACAGATTTGGAGAATAGCATTACATGCTCATCAAGCAAATAGCTTTTCACTTAACAAGACATTAACTGATGGACTAGAGTCATGTGGATTACTTGTGATGTTTTTATGAGTTATTTAGACTCTCATTCTGGCAGCACCCATTTACTGCAGCGGATTCACCGGTGAGCAAGATATGTTATACATATATACTCCATATATCACAGGCCAACCATTATGTATGCTGCAGTGACTGTTAAAAATAATTAATTGCAAATCTGTTGGGACCGAAGTTTAGTAGAAATTTGCTGCTCTCAGCATCTGAGTTTCAGTGACAGCCATGAGTTTCAGCTCTTTTTGTGGTTTGTGTCCTCTTGTTCAGCACATCATCAATTATAAACAGCGTGGGGTAATCATGAGGGACATTTTAATATGAAACATCATTCAAAAAAGAAAAAAAAATTTGTTCTTGGTCAAAAGCTGCTGTATTTTTAATCGTGCGTTATGTTAAAAAAAAAATGAAACCAACTCATGGGAGAAGCAGAGAGTAGTTAACGGTGTTTTGGACCTCAAAACCGAGTGAAAGCAGACAGATCATGCAACAGATGGACACACATATCACGGCTCGGCTGGCATAAGCATGAACATTCTACATGGTTAAAACTCTCCAAAAATGCACAATTGCTCTTGCATTCCTACATTGCCTTATCTGACAGCATAGAGCTCCAGCTATATTCTCAGGAAACTGGCCCATCTCTGATAAGATTAATTCCCATGAACCAGTCCAAACAGGCTCTTGGCTGGGACCTCCAAACCAAGAACATCGTCCAAAACAGGGCAGATTAAAATTCACAAGCCCGCAAACATATGCTGACATAACCTGCCAAGTCAGACGGGCTTTTATTGGACGCCATGGTGGCACATACGAGCCCAGACAGAATTTCAAAATAAAAGTGTGCCAATAAATGAGATACTTAGCTTGTTCCAAGATATCACAACTACACAGTTCTTGTGAATGGCTGAACATCTCTTATCCTCCACAAACACTAGCCGAATATGCGCTGATTTCAAAGCGTACGACCTAATATAACCTAATAAGCTCCCCGTGTTAAATTAACTGCAGAACACAACAGTCCTGAGGCCTGCTGATGAAAATACCACTATATAAGTGAGTAGTCACGGCAAGTTGTCTATGACTCATAAAAACACATCTAGGGGTTATTACAGATCTGACTTCATTGAAGCATAATTATGTTTTTGACGAACATGGCTGGCTTCTTGCTATAGAAATGTAACCATGGAAACTGTGAATGTGTGTTGAGGGGCATTGAGTGTCCAGCTTCCCATGGTGAGCGCTGAGGCATGCTGGGTAGTGGGTTTTGTTCCGACATTGCTAGTGATGAACTGCCCACACGTTCTTCTAGCTCAAAGTTATTCTAGATACAACAGCATATTTAGAGCTAAAGCAATTGGGTGAGGAAATTTTCATGAAAACTGGAGATGCACAAATTGAGTAGACTAATTTGATGCCATATGTGATGTAGAAGAGGATAGAGAAACATCACAAGTTGGTGCTGCCACCTAGTGTACAATAACGTAACTTTGAATCTTAGCATGTAGTGATTAAAGGTGAGCGTGGTTTGACCAAGTACAACATGTTCCTGGATCAACATCCTTGTTGATCCATGATCATCATTCCAATCAACCAATCAGAATTGAGAGATAACTTTTCAGGAAATGTCAGTTTTAGGCTTACAATCAGGGTTAGGTGCTTCTACACCTTTGTTAATCAGCTGTCATTTCCCTCTGATTTTAGGAATAAATTGTGGGTAAGGTTAGGTTTCGGGGTAGGGATTGGGTTAAGTCTGTATTTTTAGACAGTAATGTTGATCCAGGATCAACAAAAGATGTTGATGAAACATGTCTTACTTGGCAAAATCACGGCGACCAGTGATTAAACACGGGAGTGTGTATTTGCTTTCAGTGACCAATGAGTCAGCTTTTTATCACATTTGTACAATTTTATGTTTCTTTGTGACTAAATTAGCAAGTGAGTCTGTCTTGAAAATGAAATGAAATGTTTAATCAAAGATGAGATAATTTTTTACTTGTTTTCAATGTTTGTTTGCTAGCTGCTGTATGCTATTTAACCAGCCTGGGAGAGTTAGTGAGTTAAGACATTTTTCAGAGAGACAACAAAGTTTGCTCTCTCTCAGGTGAGGTTGCTGGCCCATTTTGTGGAGGAATTGTGGCGCAGAACTGCAGAAGTGGGAAAATGCAGCCTCATCACATTTCCTGGCTCTGCTAGAGAAGATGTGACTAATTAAACTGACTCCAGATCAGTCACCATGACAAAACGTCTCAGGTGGGCTGACCCATTTTTCTTCTCAGCTAGTACACTCCCATGTTATACACAAGAGGGAAACCCCCATCAACAAACAATCACATAGTTCTGCAGGCTTATGAATTCAGCACCATACAACCGTGCTGCGAAACAACAACTCACCATTTTATGTATTTTTAAGGCCACTGATTAAGCACCAAGCTGCAAATGACAAAAACATTGTCTGAAGTCACATGCTTTCTTACAGATTCAAACTGGAACGACAAGTTGGAAGACTCACAAGCTGGAAGATTCACATTCAACTTCACATTTCTTTAGTATCTATCACTGAGCTTTGTGCTAGTTTAATCAAATAGTTTCATTAACAGCTTAAGGGAAGATCTGGATCACTAGTTAGACCAGTTTAGTGGGTGGAGCTTCTTGTAACATGAACAAAAGCTGATGAGACACCTGATAACCTAAAATCACATTATTCCCATTCAGATCGTTTCTAAACCTGTTTCTCCTTTGTATTTTGGAAACTTGCTGTATTTTGTGTATCAGGTTTCTGTGTCTTTTCTAGGTCTTAATATTTATCTTCTTCTTATTGGAATGTGTTAATTTTATGCAGTTTTCAATCATTTGATCAGTCGAGAGAAGTGGGTGAATTCATTTCATACAATGTTTTAGATTGAAAAATAGAATGACTTACATAGAATGTATAATGAAAAATAACAAAAACGTTTTGAATAAAGAGGTCACATGTTTTATTGTTAAAGCTATTAGATTTCAGTAAATTTTACTGCATTTTCAGTTTGAATCTATCTGAACCTACAGAGGTAGATGATAGTCATCACATTCCTAAAACCAGTTTATAATCCTGTCAAACAACTTCAAAGTACTTCCACATTTGTACTGCACAAAATGAAACATTAATCCAATGGTTAAGACTGAAGCATGAACACTATACTATCATTTCGTCATATGATATACAAGGAAATCTTCAATAGACTGGAACTTCAAAGTAAAAAGAGGCTACACCGTAGGAATGAGGAACAGAACTTTCTGGATCTGCAAGTCCTCAGGGTGCACGAACCCAAACTTCATTGTGCCTGTTGATCAAATCCCATGGTGCATCATATCCAGCTGCATCGAACCTGTTTTCAACAAACTCCTTTCCTGCAGCTCTGAGGTCCTCCCTAAGCTGCTGCACATTCTCCAAGGCATCTTCATCAGATGCAAAACCACCAAACGACCTGTAATGACCAGCAAAGAGAGAATGTTTAAATGAAAAAGAGTCAAACAGACAGTTTTTGACTGTCATCCTTTCCTAAAATATCTAACCTGACGTAGACAGTACCGCCTGGTATGACTATTTTTCTGATGGTATTATCATTGGGCTCAGGAATGTCCGTGTCAGACTGAAAGACGGAAATGGACACCTTTTGCTCCCCCATACCATCAGCTTCCTTCACTGAGACCAGCACAGGCCTGGTCATAGCAATCTCCTTATCTGAGAAGTCAAATTATGATACACTATGAGTATAAAATGACTTTATTAAAATGTGATTACCATACTGGAATGTTTATTTAAAAAATCTAATGTGATCTGATAAAAACCATGAATTTAAAAATAGGGTTTCATTTGATAACATTAGTTAATATGAACTAACATTGAACAACACTTCTACAGCATTTCTTAATCTAAATGTTAATTTTTACATCTACTAAAACACTTTTAAATCAAAAGTTGTATCTGTTTATGCACTGTGAACTAACATGAACAAACAATGGACAATCTGTATAAACTAACATTAAGAAAGGCTAATAAATTCTCTATTAATGTACAGTATTAACCATAGTTTGTGTGCAATAACTAATGTTAACAAATAAGAGCTTATTGTAAAGTGTTACCAGTGTAGCTTACTTACTTTCACTGTTTTGACCTTGATTGAAATAATACAGTTTCCAAAATCCATCCTTTAAATCACTCTTAATGGCACTCGCAACATCAGTTGTAATCCAATGGCTCACTTCGTAGTTACGCTCCTCAAATCCCTTTTTATGTATTATTAACACAATGATATAAATATTTTACATAGAAAAGACCATATTTAAAATATCCCAAATGACAAAACAAAAACCATTGGCCTACCTCATACTGTTGTACCACAGTGTACACAGGACACTCACGTCCATGACAGAACCAAGGTGCTTCCCAACATTCTGTACTTGGGAAACATACAAGTCCAACCAGGAGACACAAAGCGGAAAGCAGAGTCCTCGCCATTGCACTGCAAGATGAAAAATGTTGTCACAGGTTGTTTGTGTATGGTGTGCTCATCATCCTGTAGACACACCCCTCAACACTTCACAGAACTCTCCCTCCCATCGCCAATAAACTACCATCTAGTATGACACCAGGAAAACAATTAATCTGCTACATTACAATACAGATTTTCTTTCTTCAACGAAACACAAAGCAGAAATGTGAAAGAGTAGATATTTTCCATGCAATTAAAAAGGATATACTATAAACTCCAGGGAAGCATTATAAAGCACTATGACTTACATTTGTGTGTTTAAACCCAGCAGCACTGATCTATTAACTATCAGCATTGTATCCTTGAGCAAAGCATTTCATCATCAGTAACACCAGTAATAAGTGTACTGTAAATTGCTTTGAATAAAAGTGTCAGTTAAATGACTAATGAGTCATTATTAAATTGACTAAACTGGCAAAGTTAGGGGTTGCTTAATGTCTGGTGTCAGCTGGAATCACCGGAGTTATATAAATGAAGGAAAAAAGTGGAACATTTCCACATAAATAATTTGGCTCTTTAATGCAAAATAAAACTGGTAGGCTGAACAGGAGCTCAACCAGGACGAGCCTATAATTCACTTGAAAGTGATCCATGCAGAGTTCCTCCAGCACTATTCATAAACAAAGCAGAATTCTAGAGGAAGCAGCTCAGCACACTCACCACATATCCCTTCATAAGCTATCATGGCGTTTAAATGTTGGCTGCGGCTCAGGTGAGATGTCTAAATTGCTTTCATTTTCACTTTTAGAGGAAGGTTTACAAGAAATAGATGTTCAAAATGTGCACAGATGCAATTTATTAACAGGTAAGAAAGGTTTGTGTGAGGTATAAGGTAACGTGAATTGTCCTTACAAAGATGCCTCTGCTTGCAGAACCAATTAATCTGAACAATCTGAGATGACAGCCTGTCTTCTGACCCACATCTTAGACAATACCTGTTCAAATTAGCAACTCATTTTCCAAAACAGTGTTATGTTCTGTAAACTGACCTCTGTGTTGTGACACTTGCTTGACAGACCCACCTACACAGATCTTCAAAGATTCAAACCGTCATTCCAAACAGTTTATCCCAAATGGCTTTTTCCTGTTTGTAAACACATAAAATGAGTCCAGTGCCAGTGTGCACTACATTAAAGAGTACTAGAGTGTACTAAAATATTTCTAATCAATAATATTGTTAAATTATATTATATTATATTATAAATACATAACACATTTTAACAAAGTTTATCCTTAAATAATAAAATTTTAATAGCCCCCTTCAGGACTATCTCTCCAGTCTAATATTTCAAATGTAATAATAATAATAATAATAATAAAAACAACATATTAATGAGGCAGACACAGACAAGTGACATTTACACGCTTTATGTACCAAAGGCCACCTATGTACCAAATACAATACACAAATTCATCAATAACACCACATTTTCACAGTGCACCACCACCACCACCACCTCAATAATAATAATAATAATAATTATTATTATTATTATATGTTATGCTAAATTGGCAGATGAATTACAGTTTTTTTCTCACTCGCTTTAGTACATTTCTCAGACCAGAATTGAAATTCTTAAAACTACTTGTTCAACCTCCTCATCATCTAGTCACTTGTGCACGTCATAAAAGCAATTTCTCATACTTTTGGTAAATTGTGAATGCTTTTGTATGTTCATGCTCAATTGACCCTTCGCCGGGAGTTTGATTAACAGACGATCTGACCAATTATGACACAAAATCCGTCATTTTTGTCCGACAAACAAACCAGCCAGGTGAATAGATTAACATCGTGGACTTGAACTTGAAAAATGGTGTGTATTGACGTCTTTTCATGGTTGAAAAAAGATGCCTTCTGATGTTCATTCATGTTTATTTCGTGATATATCTAAGATGAAGAGATGATCGGTTCATGTGCCGCTTGAACTGAGGCGCTACAGCGATCTGTCACAGCACATTAAAAAGCCACAAAACAGTATTTATTGTTTGAATTTCTTTAAAAAATGACAAAATTTGAACTCTGAGACTGCTCTGTCTTGTATGTCAGCTTGTTGTCAGTGTCCTCTTTGCTCCGTGATGTGTGGCATAAAAGTGCCATGGTTTGTCAGACATAGCAACAGTAACTAAGGGGGGCAGGTCTTAATGAAATGCTCTAAATATATATATTTTTTGCATTTTTTTCTCATATTGTACAAAGATTAAACATAAACCATCTGAAATGACCCAAACTGCATAAAAATCTATTTCTAAATATAAATCTGCCAAGCTGGGACATATATCTATAATGGAAAACACTGCAGTGGTCACACCACATGATATTTGGTTGCACCACATGATATTTTCAAATTCAGTCAAAATTTACAAGCACAGAATTGGCAACCTAAACAAAACAAGCTAGCTTCCTACAAAGGGTCACTATGAAATTTATAATAAAAATAAGTACTTGTAGAAATAACTTAATATTCATTGATTTTTTTGAGGTCACACCACATGATATTTCATAAAATGGACATCA
>NW_015536468.1:178078-178576 GCF_001515605.1 Sinocyclocheilus anshuiensis | reverse complement strand
GAGACATAAACCTGCTTGATGCTTCCATGGGTCCTTAGCAAATTGGTATATGATGCAAAGTCCTATCTTTGAATGGATTTCAACATAAAAGTCCCAAAAATGGTAGTTTCTTGATGGTCGCACCACATGATATTTCATAAAATGGAAATCATCTGACAAAGTTTGTTTGTATATTATGATGGAAATATAAATACAAATGCTTTGCAATTTTATACAGGATTACGAAACACTTTGAAAATCATGCCAAATAGTGCAGAAAAATTATCTGAATAAATTTAGGGTAATTTCAAAGATGTTTCCAAAACAACAGTTATGGCCAGACGGTCGCACCACATGATATTTAGACACTTTGAATAACAGAAAAATTACAAATAACTGTTTTGTGAGTGAGTACATTACATGGGAAAGATACTTCATATGGTATCTTTTTTTATGCATTTAAATCAATTTTTAACTAAAAAAAATAAATAAAGGCGTCATGTCATTGATCCATATATA
>NW_015536468.1:176178-177850 GCF_001515605.1 Sinocyclocheilus anshuiensis | reverse complement strand
TATATATATCCCCCACACATACAGTAATGTGTACATTTGTACTATTGACATATCATACAGGATAAGTGCATTTGTGCATTTTCAGTCTATGTCATCAAAACCGTAGCCATAGATCAACGACACAAGGACATGTCATTCTGATGGCACTGAAATCTTCACAGGCATAAATAATTACTTTTGAGAGATGAACTAAGGATTTTGAGCAAGTTACTTGCAAGTAATCCATTGTGTGGTCCTGTTTGTACGAATTGTTTTGAGAAATGCACATTATTGTTTGCAAATATTAAGATTGTTGCAAGAAATGTACCAAAGTGACTGAGAAAAACCATAAAATGGTCAGGTTGATGTAGGCTTGATTTAACACCACCAGGTGGCGCCCAATAACAAAAAGTTAGCTGTCTCCAAGATCAGGGGGCGTGTGGCGGAACCGAGAGCGAACGAGAGGGAGAGAGAAATATCACAACTCAGCCAGTCGAGCAATTTGAGAGGCTGCTGTCACGCACCCTGCGCACAGAAGCGACCAGCCGTGCGCCTTCTTCATGCGCGGGTTCAGCACCACACTGAGCTGGACAGGATGCTCACGGACAGATGGAAACACACCGAGTCTCTGCCGTAGAGACAGAGGGTCCACCCGTACAGCAAGTGCATAAGGAGGAGAAGTATTCGCCGGTACTCTAGGGCTGCATCCCTGTCTTCAGAGGGGACAGCATGGACAGAACAGTTATCGTTAAAATTGTAGTCTCAAAAATTCGATTCTAACAAGAGGGAATTTGCAGGAAAGTGCGAACGAAGGATTTGTCGACAGGCTTGTCGGCAATTTGTTTTATAGCCTAGCACTTCAATATTAAGTTGCTCGGAAGAATGGAAAAGCCCACCCAGGCTCATCTGCAGTCGAGCATATCCAAGAGCGCAGAAGGTCCCTCAGAGGACCTTTCCAAACTTACGGATGAGGAGCTTCTGAAATGGAGCAAAGAGGAGCTGGTTCGCCGGCTCCGCAGAGCCGAAGCTGAGAAGATGAGCGTCATAGTGGACCACAGCAATCTCATCCGAGAGGTGAACCGCAGGCTTCAGCAGCATCTCAACGAGATACGGGGGCTGAAGGTAAGGCGAGCCTGTGTTCAGGTGACAGGGTGTGATTGCATTAACCCTTCTTCACTTAGTTCACTTTTGATTATGAATACCACATCGCTTTTGGTACCAAACAAACAAAAGCTAATTTTATTTTATTATTTTTAAATGTTTGTGTAAAATAACTATTTTTTTAAACCGTCCTGTGGCCTTGACAGCAGTTAAAGCTTTTCACCTCTGACCTTTCATGTTTTGTAGCTTTAAATAGTTTTTCTTTTTATCTTCACATTTTCTAAATATGTAGCTCCTAGCACATACAGTTCTTTATGATGAGGTATAATGTGGCTAAAGGTCCCCGGGGTACCTCTTAAATGTAATTTTGTCATAGAACAGTACATGGCAACTTGTCTTATGGGGAAAAAAATAAACAAAAAATAATTGTTTGTAGACAGATGTGTAAAGTAGGCCCTGTATAAAGTAGAACCTGACAAGTCAAGTTACAACCATGATTTACAATAACATAAAAAATATATGTAATAATAATATATTATTTTAATATTTTTAATAAATAATTATAATGTTTTTTTAAATGCTTCTGTGTGTT
>NW_015536468.1:170373-176001 GCF_001515605.1 Sinocyclocheilus anshuiensis | reverse complement strand
TTTAAATGCTTCTGTGTGTTTACACACACAGAAGCATTTAAAAAATATAATAAAAAATATAATTTATAAATTAACATTTGTATTTAAAATATTAATTTAGAATATAAATTAACATTAATATTATAAATACTATATGTTATTATGAGTGTTAATACACATATTTTTCTTTTTTCATAAATTTTTTCCTACTAATATTGAAAAACTTGACTAGAATATTCTACTAGAATATGTGTTGTCTCTGTTGTTCATACTCTGTCTTCTGTTGTGCAGCACTGATGCCAGCATTTGTTTAACTTCACTTTCATCAGTCAAACTGGTTTTGCTTAGACATAAGTGTTGAGTCATAGATTTTATTGTTCCAGGAGGTGAATCAGAAGCTGCAAGAGGACAACCAGGAGCTGCGGGACCTCTGCTGCTTTCTGGATGACGACCGGCAGAAAGGGAAAAAGGTGTCGAGGGAGTGGCAGCGCCTGGGCCGCTACAGCGCAGGGATCATGCGTAAGGAGGTGACGCTTTACCTGCAGAAGCTGAAAGAGCTGGAGCAGAGGCAGGAGGAAGTGGTGAGGGAGAACCTTGAACTGAGAGAGCTGTGCCTCATGTTGGATGAGGAGAAGGGCTCTGGAGGTACCAGCGGGTCGACGGGTACTGGGGGACCAGCCGGCTGCAGGAGTTCAATCGATAGTCAGAGCAGCCTGTCTCACGCTAGTGGCCCTGGGCCTGGCCTACTAAGGGATGTGGGTGACGGGAGCAGTACCTCCAGCGCGGGCAGCACCGACAGCCCTGACCATCTCACACATAAGCAGCAGCTGTTGGGTGGCCCGGTTGGAGGCAGTCCTGACCACCTACATAAGCCAGGCTCAGGGGAGGAGGCAAAGGGTCTTGAGCAAACAAGCCGAAGACATAGCACCAGCCAGGAGTACGCAGCACATACCTTTCCCCAGGTGTGCCGGTCTCGCTGCGGGTCCTTCTCCAGTCCGGACCATAAGGGCCTGCGGGGTCTCAGTCCAGAGAAACTTGGCAAGAGAGGCAGCCCAGAGCAGTTCTCAAAACTGGTGTCCTCTCAGCCGCCTGGCAGTCCGGACCTTTTCCAGAAGCACAGGGGTAGCATGGGTAGTGTGTGTGGGAGTCCAGAGCCCAAACAGATTCTATCAGGGACACCGGAGCACCTACAGAAGGGCCGTGTCATATCTGGGAGCCCTGAGTTGTTGAGGCATCAGCATGGCAAGTTTGGCAGCCCCGGCCGAGAGGTGGCACAGAAGAGGCCGGGCGTAGAGGAGATGTCCCCTCATCACCGGAACATCTATAGCGGTATGAACGGTGGCTCCGATTGGAGCCTGCTGTAGCACCCACAATGAGATATACGGAGTCCCATTTGAGTACACCACACGCAGAGGGGATGGTCATCCTTCATCCTGGAGCCAGCAAAGCCCCAATTCCCAGCCAGGCACTAAACCATCCCATTCAGCCAGCCATGATCTGCATTTAGTTTAGTTTTGCTTTGCTCAGTTCAGGAGAGGCCATGGCCAGATAGAGCAGGGGCTTTAGTGTCTGGCTAGAGCAGAACATCTCATCTCTGGTAAAGGTCGGTGGTGTCCAGTCTTGGTCCTCTTGGGCCATGATTTTAGCAGGCTTTAGCTGCTTCCTATCAATCAGCCTCTGTACCTGTGCCTCCGAAGTCATTTTTTTACGCACTGGAACCCAGCTCAGGGAACACTGTAATCAATCAATGAAAGACCAAAAAGCTCAGAGGCCCAACAAAAGCCAGAAGACAGTGCTGCCCAGGAGGACCAGGAGTGGACACCATTGTATTTACCATATGCACGCAGGTGAGTGGAGTGGCAAAGTATGAGTCAGCAGCACTTGAGAAGGAGCAGGGTTAAGAAAAGCCCTTTCTTCCCCCCTTTTCTTATGTTCCTACAAATTCCTCTATTGAAACTTCCAAAAAAAAAAAAAAAGGGATTTCCTTATTTCAAAACTATGCTTTTCTAGTTTAAATAAATCATAAAAGTTTCTTTAAATTTCAATACGTTTTCATTTTACTTGAATTCAAATTTGAATTGCAATTCTGCCTTCTGTTTGCTATCTCATTTCAAATTTAGGATTTTAATTGGAATTTTAAAGGCATTCTCAGTTCAGTTGTAAATAGTGGCCACCCTGGTGCATATGCTGAATGTTGCAACCCACACATGTTCTTGAATTACACACACAGATATATACTGTACATATGCACACAAAACCCAGAATAGTTTCAACTCCTACAGTAAACTTCATTCATCTCCATACACCCAGCATAAGGCTCATAAACACCTCAACAGTAGTAAAAAAAACCCTTCCCACACACACCACAAGGTGCTGGTACAGATCTCAGCTGGGTCTTGTCACGTTTGTTCATTTTTGTAGCATCATCTTGGTGATCTTGCTTGTAGTTTCTGTGGGACTTTATGAGTTCAAACCAATGGTTTTGGTGCTGCTGTTTGAGCTACCTAATGCTAATCTAAATTATTGTATCCTGTCAGAATTACACTTTACTGGATTAAAGAAAAAATGGTGTGTATCCTCTTGGTGTGAATTATAAATTAAAAATTAATTTGCTTTGAATAGATACTTCATAGCTTTGTGAATAGATGCTGACATATCAGAAAAGCTGCAGTGAACATTATTGCAGGACAAACCACGTGAATGTGTGCAGAACAAAAGGGAGGAATATCAGACTCTCCTCCTGATGTGTTGTAGCATTCTCTCCAACTATATTCTGCTAATGATTTCTTGAAGGAGAAAATTGCTGAGTTGTGTGGCTTGCCAAGGCTGTGGGACTCTCCCTGAAGCTGTGTGCTGTTTACCTTGCGCTGCATTTAATAGGAAAATAACAGCTGCTAATTAACACCTGAGTTCACTGACCTAAATGGATGCTCTGCAGATCTCAAACTAGAAATAGTGCTGCTATTCTGATGAAGGATGGTTTCAAATGTGATGTTTTGATTTATAGATTGTACATAAACATTGATTAAATGGTACCGTTATTGAAGTATCCTTCCTGGCAGATGAATGGTTGATTTAGAAGCTACTTTTATCTTAAGTCCTGTGCTTTGTTTCTTCTTTGAGTGCACAAAGGCCTTGTATGCAAGCTTGGTACCAGACACAGTGTTTCTCCTATCGGTTTATGGCCTTGGGAAACGTTTTTTTTTTTTTTTCGTTTTAATTTTTCTCGACTCCTTTTTAATGGTTAAATTAAATGTTATTAATCAAAAAGCATGTCTAATTAATTAAAATCATGAAACTTAAACAATTTAACATCAATTTATTAAAAGTTTAACAAATATTACATGTTTAGGGCCCTATGAAATGTTTTATTTTTTCCCGAACCTTATGTTTTATTGTTACCAAATTCTGTTTTAGCATGTCTAATTATTTGAAAGCATAAAAACAAGTTTCATTTATTCTTACAATAGCCTTATACTTTTTTCCCCCTCAGAAATTCTGTGTTGTGTATTTAAATTTTTTAAGGCATAAAACATTAATTTAATTGATCTTTTAATTAATGAAAATTAAACAAATTTTATTTTTGGAAAATAAAGGGGATTTAATATTACAATTAAAACATTGAAGAAATATTTTATGATTATTCCTTAAAAATAAGGTTTTAATAATTTTATTAGTAGTAGTAGCCTATTACGTAAATTCTACTGAACAATATTAATATACAGTATTTCTGCCGCAATATATTCAAGTTAAACTGAACTTTTATTTTGACGGGTTGCCGTGAATACCTTTACATCTCTGTGTGTATATATGATATGAGGATAGTTTTACTCAAATGAAACGGTCAACTGCTCAATGCTCATGAAGTGACTCTCAGAGCAGTTCTGGAGATGTTGTTCATGTATTTATGTCCTCATTAGTGAGACGGCAGACGTTAATATTACCGGAAGCGTCACATGCGCTTCAGTACAAGTAGTAAACAAAACCGCGTGTCTGCGCCATTCATTAACACAGACACGCAGAATTCATATTTAAATAGTCGTTTTGCGGCCTAATATTTAATACTAGTGGGAGTAGGAGTGTGCTCAGTGGCGTACCGCACATCTTAGAGCCCAGAGCCTTAGAGCCAAGGCTTTACAGTGATGAATGATGTCTTGCTTGTATGACCAACCAGCGTTGGTATATGACTAAATTACGATTAACTGTTGGAAAAACAATGCAGTGATTGCTCTGGCGCCTCACGCGCACACACAACATTTTTGCTACCTTGACATCGCAGCCTGTTCATTATCAAAATAAAATACATAAAGAAACATATAAAAGTTACAATGCTCAATTGAAATAGTCCATTGTTGCGTTCAGAGTGACCAGCGCCTCACTGTGCTGTTATAGCCGTTGTGAAGGATGATGATTTAGCTACGTCGATAATGCGAGTTAAGTGTAAACCTATAGGTAATAAATATTATTTTAGCATCCAAATATGCTGCGAATATGGAAACATTTGGATTTGTGCCGAACGAGAGAGGTAGGCTTCAGTTTCCCTTTAAATTAATTTGTTTTTGGCTTGACGTTTATATAGCCTAAATACTGTTAACTTTAGAGGATTTGTTGTGGAGGGAAGGGAATAAAATAGCCTGTGTTTATGTTTGTAAACATTTTGATTTACCGGTATTTTAGTCTACATTATTTCTGAATGCAATAATAAAATACGACGTATGTTTTTTCCTCTCAAAACGCAATTTTATACAAGTAGCGTTTTTTTTAACCATGCAGCAAACATTAAACATTTCTTGAAAAAATACTTTAATGTCCTTAAAGTGTTGACTGTGTTTTTTTTTTTTCAGAAAAAAAATACAGAATGTGAACAAGATTAACTTTAATACAAGGAGATAATGGCGCAAAAGCGAATTTCAGATTTTTTTAAATGCCCATCCTAGCAAAATCTTTCCAAAATCGGCATCCACAACACCAGCCCCAGCACGAGCACCGACATAAGTGAAACAGCTCTAGCACGAGCACAGAGACGAGCAACGGAACCAGACCCAGCACGAACACGGAGACAAGTAAGCCTAGCGGACCCAGCCCAACCCCCGAGATTGATCAGCTACTATCGATAATTTCAAAAATGTCATATGCAGTCAAATTTTCCAGTGTGTATGCCACTTAAACGAGTGCTCATATCGACGCGCATGTAGTGCTTTGTGGAGTTGTCTAATGAGTGAAGGTGACCGTGATTTCATCAAGCCTACAACATGTTCCTGGATCAACATCCTTGTTGATCCTGGAACAACATTCCAATTAACCAATCAGAATTGAGGGATAACTTTTCAGGAAATATCTGTTTTAGGCTTACGATCAGGGTTAGGTGCTTCTACACCCTTGTTAATCAGCTATCATTTCACACTGATTTTAGGAATAAATTATGGGTAGGGTTAGGTTTAGGGGTAGGGATTGGGTTTAGTCTATATTTTTGGACAGTAATGTTGATCCAGGAACATGTCTGTCTTGGCAAAATCACGGTGACCGATGCAGAGGGCAGAAATGCCCTCGTAGAAACGTAGAGACAGAAATGACATGCCGTCGTGTAAATAAGATAAATAACAAGGCTATTTAGTTTGTTTAATAAAAGAACAAGGTATAGACCTGTTC
>NW_015536468.1:150303-170233 GCF_001515605.1 Sinocyclocheilus anshuiensis | reverse complement strand
TTTAAATGACTTCTGTTGTGATCTGGCGCTATAGAGAAAATAAAATTAAATAAAATTAACTTGACCTTATAATATAATGGCAGGGGAAACACTGAGCCTACTGAAATCCATCCTGCTGCTGATTTATGTCTTTTGACACCACAAGCTAACAAAGAGAGAATAAGCTATTGTTCTCTTTCTTTCTCTTCCTCTTTCCCTTCTTGCAATCATTCACTTTTCTTGAAATACACATTTGTGTTCTTTCATTATTTCTTCAGACTAAAACTGTCTTTTCCTAATAGTGCAGATCCAATTAAATGTTTCCACTGATGCTCTGGGTTGGTGCATATCCTCACTTTTCAATCTGCTTACTGCTCCAGATCCCTCAGAACTTGCATTTCAGTAGAGACCAACAATCCCCAGCGTGTCTAATTAGTCATAAATACACATTAAAAAAAAACATTTTTTGGTTAATCAGTACAAAAAAAAAAATTTACACTCTTCATGGAACCACATGCTCACATTCTGAGCAGGGAATTACAGTTTATCCCTGTTGGCCGTGGCCAGCCAGCCTGGATTATTCCTTAAGAAGGTTTTGACAGTCGGATTTCTCTTTTTCTCCTCCCTTCCTGGGGTGTGTCTTGCAGTCCACAGTAACTCTGATGTTTTTGGCTTTGACCAAACCAGCTGCTCTATAGTTGACATGAGGTGGTCAGTATCTAAATGTTCAGAGAGGTTCTGGTGTAGGCCACTTGTTGGCAGTTTCATATTCTGTGAATTACAGAACAAATAGAAGAAAAAGAGGTTTGTGAATGTTTAAAAAGCATATTTTATTTATCCTGGTGCAATTCAAACCCACAGTTACATAAAACATTTTTTTTTCCAGATTTACCAAGGAAACTCTTTATATGGTTTGTCATTCTGTCAGTTTTTGAGCAAGAGTTGTGATGAAAGCAGAAATGAAGGAATGTTATTTCCCTTTTGACACTTTCTAATGAATTTTTGATTACTAGGCATAATAAACGTATATCAGTAAAATAACAGCTGCAAGCAGTCTGATTTAAGGGTTTAAAGAGAAACTTTTAAGTTTTCTGTGAAGGACTTCAAATGTTATGTGCTTTTAAAGATGTTTATAAATCTAAAAACTTAGAACTTCAAGCAAAATATTTGGGGCACTTTGACAGTTACAGTACTTAACAAATAATAAAATTTCATAAGAACTATATCTAATAAGAGCCATAATCGCTTAACTTAATTGGATTACAGAAGTTACTTTGAGTTCAGGGAAAGTTACGAACAAGGTTTAAAGGTTAGTTTACCCAAAAAGGAAAAAGTTCTGTCATCATTGACTCACGCTTGTGTCGTTCCAAACCTTTATGACTTTCACTGAATGTAGAGAAAAAATGTTTTTCCACTGAAGAAAGTCAGGTTTGGACTGACACCATAAATGATTACAGAATTCTCGTTTTTGGGTAAACTGTCCCTTCAAGTTTGTTTTCTGAGCACTTTCTACTCCAGTTGCATCTTTTCTATGCAGTTTGTTAAGCTTGAAGAGTCAAAACAATGAAGTGCATTCTAAAACGTCCCGCCCTGACCCACAGAAGACCTTGTGTTGACCTTGACCGACCTCTCCCTAAATATAGCTCTACATCTGCTTTAAATGGGGTCTCCAACTGTAAATGTTCCTCAGGGCCCAATGTTGAGAAATCATACCGTCCATCAATCAGACCGTCCGTCAATGCGTTGTGTAAATAATGAATAATGCTGTAGCTCCGCTGCATTTGCATTGGTAATGTGACACAGAACAAGCACTGCTGGCTGTTCACGCTTCACGCTTTGTGGGCTTTCGTCGTAGTTCCAGGCTGATGTGGTGGTACAAGGCTTTGGCCCTTTACAGTAATTTAATTTGCAATCTGTGGAATACATATCTAACTGCTTGCCTTGACATTTAAGTGGAATTTAATTTATTTTCCTTTCATTTCTCAAGAGATAAAGGCCCTGGCGATCGCGGCTGGCATCAGACGGCTGTTTTTTGCTCTCTTGCTGGGGAGCCAGGGGTTGTGTAACAGTTAGAAAACAGTTCTCAGAAGCCTGGTACTAAATTAAATCTCCTTAGCTCTTTGCGACCTGGCCAATGACTGATCTTGAATGCTCAGTCATAATTAATGATTGTCTGCTTGTTTTATGGTTTAATGAAAAATTATAATCCTGCTAAGCTGTGTCCTAAACAGACAGCAATTTAGCCCCCCTGTGATCGCCGTGTGCGGTTGATAATTCCATAATCTATTCGTTGTCATGCAGACTTTGGTACGCAGTAATTTTGATGTGCTACATGTGGTGTATAAAACGAAGCTGATGAGACGGTTTTTTAAGGAAAATAGCTGAACACACTCGTGGAAGTGGAGAGCTACAGTGTTTATTGATCTCTCATTAGCGCACAAGTGAGCAATTGATTTAGGCTTTCTGCTACTGCAACGAAGAGGAGAAACATTGAATTTAAGATATGCGGAATAGACAGCGGAAAGGAATTTAGTATGAAATAAATGCAGCATTGACCACTACATCATTTTAGTTCATAGAAAAGCAATGCGGGTGGTGTTAAACTTTCAATAACTGCTTATCAATGGGTACACAATGAAATAGGTTCACTGAAATTTTTCCACTGATGTGAAAGGTGAACAAGTTTGTATATGCATCTATTAATTTGTATGTGGATTGCAATCATAATGCTTGAAATATCATACCCCTTGACCTAGAAATAATGAATAATTCAAGGGGGCAAAAAATTGTGAAAATATTAGAATCTATCATCTTTAAATCAGCCTTAGCAACAGCATGATCTGACATGGACTACTCCTGTATATATCAATATGTACATGTTCACGTCAAACAACTCAAAAAGCAGAGCATAACACTAACAAAGTTCATGGATTCGATTCCAAAGAAATGCATAAACTTATAAAATGTATACCTTGAATGCAAAGTAGCTCACTTTGGATAAAGCTGTCTGCCAAATGCATAAATTAAACTAAATGAGTGTTGAATTACTCCATTTCATAAACTGCAGCTCACAAAGCAATGCATACACCTCCTATGGTTTAAAATAACTTCTCGGTTTCTAATAGTTTGGTATTTGCTGCTAGATGAATCATTTGGACATTTTTTTCTTTTTTTATCAGCAGAGTATTTTTCACTTCCACAGTGTCCTTCAGATTTTCTTTTTGTCCATTTCCCTCAAGAATAAGCTAACTTGTGTATTAATCTTGAGATCTGAAAGGAAAAATTAGCTGCCTTCTCTTAATGAAATTATGAACCACGTGGAACCAGTGTAAAGCAGTAATGAAATCTAAACTCAATGCAGTCATGTATACACAGCATGCTTACTTACTGCTTTGTTGTTATCCTAACAGAGGCCTCTGTAAGAGACAAAGACCGTACAAGACAGTCAGTGTCTTTGTTTAGGATGCTTTGTCAACCCCAATATTTGGCTGCTGGCCCATATTTTACAATAATAGTTTATTTAATCTCAGTGAAAATTATATATATCATTCATCTCATATTTAGCCCTTGATCTCTCGCGTTCCCTGGAAGACGTTCAAGTGTGCCAACAAAAGCCCTGTGTTCCTAATGAAACCCAGTGCCATCTCTACCAATACTAGCCTCTGTGCTGTCCGGCAACATGTAGAGATTATGTAAGATATTAGGAATTCATGCTGTGAGGGCCACATCCAGCCTGCTCTCTACCTAGAACCCCTGTTTATCTACCTGCTGGCTCAAGGCGTAAGGTAGAAACCATTGATTGCTACCTCAGAAAGAGGGAACATGAGGGCTTGCAGTGGTCAGGGTCCCTGCAGAGCTGTTACCCAATCTACAGATCTCTTTCAAGAGCTCATACAGTAGCCTGAAGGGCCACATTTAACTGTTCTATAGAAGCAGAAGGAAAATATTTACAGACATTGAGAGGTTTACTTTCATTGGAAAGGCTGAGAAAATAGGATCTCATTCTAGGAAAAATCAATGTCCAGTTAATGGGAAGGAGTTCACACAAGTCTTATGAAAGTGTGTTGACCTTTGCCAGTGACAAGTACTAGTGGCTGGTGTTTGTGTGTTGTGGTGAATTAGTGGTTCAAGTTACTGCAAGTATTGGTATTTCCGTTTAAAGGGTTAAATAGGTTAATAGTTTAATAGTTAACCCTGCAAAAAAGCATTCTGACATTAGTGTCTTGATGTTTTTATTGGAAAACAAGACTGAGTTAAACATAAAAAAAATACTTGAATTATTTTGAATTCAAATACTCATAAAAATATCAGTTTCCAAAAATATTAAACAGCACAACTGCATGTAAAATTAATAATAATAAGAGTAAATAACAAATGTTTCATGAGCACCAAATCAGCATATTAGAGTGATTTCTTAAGGATCATGTGAAAATTCAGCTTGAAATTCAGTTGCTGAAAATTTTCCAAAATATATGAAAACTGAAAACATTTCATTTACATTGTAATAATATTTTACAATCTTACTATTAATACCACTAGGTAAGCACAAAAGATTTCTTTCAAAAACATTAAAAAATCATACTGAATCTCAAATCCCAAACTTTTGAACAATAGCGTACATACATTTTTATCAGTCCATGCATTCCTTATGAACTGAACCCATGACATTGCTTTTGCTATGCTCTACCAGTTTAAAAAAAAAAAAAAAGAATAAAGAAACACTGTTCCCCCTGTGAATTGCTCAGAAGGATGAGGCCAGGAGGCCAGACGATATAAAATAAACATTAGTAGGATGGTATTAGCAAGCTAGGAAAGACTAACTACTGTCAACTCACAACTGCATTATACATGATGACCTGCTCATAGATAGAACCTTTTCAGTTTTCAGTGTTAGCATGAATACTCTAGGTACAAGACAAGGAAGTCTATAATCATTTATTTTAACAGCCAGATACATGCTGAATATCCACTATGTGTGTAGCTGTATATTAGCTCCATTCCACTCTGCTCTCATTAAATCTCATTCATTGTATCTGGCTGTGTCACCGTGTCGGCAGCTCTCTCCTCACACCGATGGTCAGGAGCTGTGACAATAGTGCGGTCAGGAAAGAGCATTCAATGCTCAACTTCACAAATCCCCACCTTCTCAAAGCCACACACTCAAAGCAGCGAAAACATAGCAACACATTGTAAATGCTGGTGATCAATTTTAATGTGTCATACATATCTGCAACAACACTGGACCTTTCTTCAGCCCGGATCTGGGCTTAAGCCCAGGCAAGAGTGTGCATTAATTCAGCCCTGCTAGTAACTATCTAGAGCTGTTATGTGAAAGACAGCAGAATGTAAGCCCTTCTAAAAAACAAAATATTTTTGGTTTATATAGAACATTTTTTTATTTTGTCTGAATACAGACCTACTTTTGAATATCAGTCACGAGAGAAAGATGCTTTTTGAGTCCAAAAACATGGGAGGCTACATTCACCAATTAGTTTAAGTTAGTAAGCACCAAATTAACCAGCATAAACCAGCCTGGAGTAATAAATCGTTTTAGCAGGCATGCTAACACTAGCATTTGTAGCAGCTAGGTTTGTTAGTTAAACCTTGAACTGCTTATTTTGAAGAAATACTTCACACTGTATTTTTAAGAAGTTAGCCACTGTCAGTTCAGAAAATATATGGACTTTATCACAGTGATCCAGCATGTGTTTTAGTATGCATGTTTATGCTTATTGCTGACTGGAGATTTTGTGTACTGTGGTATGGGCAGGAATAGACTGCTGTACTATATAAGTGAAAAGTGAGAGATGGACTGAGAGAGAGAAACAGAGACAGCGGGACAGGGAGTGAGGTGAAACCCTTTTTCATGGTGAAAGCTCTGCACTTTTGCTCTTGGCTCGTACAGCCGGGTCACATTTCTAGGCATAGGCAGAAAAAGACTGTAGGACACTCATGTATCAGCTTCAGAAAGGAGCATGCTGTGTATGCTTTCAATGTGGAAAATAAGAATAACTTAGCTCTTGTGCTAAACCTTTCTTCCTTTTTATATAGTTTTATACATCCATATATACATAGGAATGTATAAAACTATATAAGGAATATTTCATAGCAATGATGCCGATGTGTGGTTTTAGTGTACTAAACCAAAATCTTTCCATCTTATTTAAGGTCTCTGTGCTTATTGTGACGCACAAGCAGCATACCCCAGCTTGTGAGTCATATTAAGCAACCATCTTGCATTATGAGTGCAATATTAGTATACTGTATTTTCTTTTTTGCTTCTCCTCCTGGCACACTGAAGTGCAGCAAGGCTACATTTTGTTTCCAATCTTTAGAAAACCCACTCAGATGAAATCAATCACTGTGATTCAACTACTTTTTCAAGTGGACAGCTATTTACACAAGTGCACACACATGCAGTTAGTAATAGAAGCAATGGAAGCTAGAAGAGTCCGGCTAGCTCAGAGGCAGACCCTCGCTTTCCATCTCCCCATCTACACACAGACAATAAAAGAAGCTTTAGACAAAATGAAATTGGGCAACAGAGCCAGGTAATTGGTAAGTCCATTAAAATTAATGAAATTTCTATGCAGATGAGAGAGGTAATACTCAGGGAGGAACCTCAAACCATGCAGTGCTCTCTGTGGGAGGAGGGCAGTGTGCAGGCAGCTAACTGTGGGTATTCATGGACTCCCTTCAGCATAAACAGTGCTATTGCGCTCTTTATAAATCATCTGAATGCATGACCTGACATGCATTTTGAAATTCATAATGTGCTGATGGAGTTTGGAAAATACAGCCACACTAAATGACCCCTTTTTCAATTTATGCTCATAAATATTTCATCATATCAGGGAATTACAATCTTCAGAACCAGAGGAAAAGATGGATGGATGGATGGAAATATACATACAAAACAGTGCTGTGTGAGAAGTATTGAAGGGTAATTTAGACTCAATTTCAAAACCTAGTGAGGTGCCTACAGATGCTGCATTATAAGGCGTCATCAGTGAAATCCCAGAATGCACTTCGCTAAGTTCACGGGAGGAAAAAAAATCCAATATGGCTGATGACAAAAGAGAAATTGAAGTTATATTTCATTCAATTCTGAAAAATGATGAAAAATTGTTTGGTGTAATTAAGTTTTTTATTATTTTACACTATTTTGTATTATTATGCTGAGTATTGTGTTATGTTGCTGCCTATACTTTCCAAATCAATCACTTACTAGATTTATTGATCATTAGTGAGCTGCAGGCAGCTCACTAAGTTTTAGAAGAGAACAAGAATATGTCTAAATTCATACAATTTCTAAATACAATGTACTAAATTAAATCCAGAACTTACTTTCTAACTGTTAATAAATTATGTGTAAAATGTAGTGCTGTCAATCCAGGCCCGGGCTTGGCCCCCCCACGGACATCCCTGTGCCCGCCCCTTCGGACTGAGGGGGACGGTCAGTCTTGAGTTTAGTGTGTATTATAGTCTTACTCATACAACTGCCTGCTGTTGCTTCTGATTGCTTTTAGATGGAAAAGCTGCCATTACCCCTGGTCTATGATCTGTTTTCTTCGTAATAATAGCATAACAAAATAGATTTGGCAAACAATCCAGTGTATCTGCCCTTCTGCTTTGGAAAGCGTCAAATGATTTTACAATGCATTTTCGCAGAGGTGAGCAATGTAGCCAATCACAGACATGTTTGTTGATTTCTAAAACGCAATGGCCAATCAGAGGTGTTTAGGTTGGAATCCACGCACTCACTGCTCCAGTCACCGTTTTTTGTCCAGTTCTGAGTTCTATCATGCTCGTAACTTCTTTCTAACAAAGACATTAAAAAAGTTTCATCGTGTAGTCACGTTCATTGTTTTTTTGTTTTTGTTAGATCGTGATGAATGAGTGACAGTTTTTAATAAATTTAAAGGGAGTACTCTTTGCATGCCGTATACGAGAATATATTCTGAATTTAAATAAAACTTGTGTTTTTCATGCTTGACAAGCGGCCACGTACGACACAGAGATAGTTAACTACTACACTATATAGAAAAAGCAGAAAAAGATCATTTCAAAAGCACAGATGTGATTCTGCAACCGAGCCTGGTTCAAACGCAGGATTTAGGTAAGGAAATGGTTATTATTTGTATTGGCTGCCACGCCAAATCATGCACACCTGCTTGCTATCCTATTAATTTAACAGTGTTTTTGTGAACATATATATGCTTTAATAACAAATAATTGTAACACTTTACAATAAGGTTCGGTTAATGTTAGTTAATGTATTAAAGTGTATTAACGTGTTAGTTAATTATTGTAAAGTGTTACCTAAATAATGTATTTTCAGCGTTCACTTGAAAATATTAAACTATTAATATTAAAATATTTTTTATCCTAAAATCCTAAAAGCTACAAAAGTTATAGATTTCCTCCTTTTTTCTTTTGTTGTTTGATTAACAGACATCACAGCAGCTGGGTTATTTAGGTTGTTTTGGCATCTTTAAGAGCTGCTGCTGCTGAACGTGACACGGATCTGACACGCATCGTATTTTCTCACAACTCTTTACCTTTTCTGGCATGCTTCAGGTCCCTAATGAGCTGACAAGTTGAATCGGGTGTGTTACGTAGATGAGGGAGACAGTTTTGCTCCAGGACAGTTTTGAAAAGCACTGCATTTCAGAGACATGTTTTTAAATGTGACTCATTTATAACAAATACTTGCATGCACAGTTTTAAGGCAGCTCGCCTTAATCGTCTTTTTGGTAACTTCATCTCTTAACTGACGACATAGGCTAACTACGACATTGCATGCTTGTAGTTTAATTTGCGCTATAATATGAAATTTTATACAGTGCGCGCCACTGCATTTGTTCGTGCAGCTCAGCTCAGTATAAGGGCAGACAGGACAGGAAAATGACCTCTGTGACACACTATTGTTGACAATAACCACAACAATAATAAACAAGTACAATGAAAGTACAATTTAACCACAAAGAATTCAACTTAAATCAAGTTAGTTTGCTGGTCATAGACGGTCTTTCAGCCTAGTTAGAAAACCCCTCAAAATGTGAGAAAACCCCTCCAAAAAACATTTAACAGACCAGCAAACTTCTATTTGAACACTGACATTTTACATGCGAGTTGGAAAAAGGCTCGGGCTGTTTGTGGTTATTTATAGGGCTGACAACGATGTGTGTGGAAGCTACTGTCATCTGTACAGCTGAATCCATCGACACACGTCAATCACACAACCTTTAGATCTTTAAGTTAAAACAGTTAAGTTATCTTCCTTCCTCTCTCACTCTCGCCATGATCCATACACACAGGCAAAATGTTTTTTTTGTGCTTAATAAATGCAGAATTGAAAATTCTGTCATCATTTACTTACTTCCATGTTGCTGTTGTTTTATTTGTCGAATACAAAAATTCAAGCAATTGACCCTTTTCAAAAACCCACCCCCATTAGTTACTGCTGCTACGTCCGACAAGCCATCTCTCACGCCAGACGTTCTCACACAGTGAAATTTACATTGCATAGCAATGACAGCACGCCAACAGACAAGACAGAACACGTTACTTTTGGTATGAAACAAGGTCTCAGCTTTCAAATGTTGTCTTTTAAGAAATTCAAACAATAGATACCATTTTGTGGCTCTTTAATGTATCATGACAGATCACTGTAGCGCCTCAGTTCAAGCGGCACGTGAACCAATCATCTTTTCATGTTTACTAGTTATAGCATGAAATAAACATGAATGAACATCCGAAAGTATCTTGTTTCAACCGCATTTTTCAAGTTCAAGTCCTCCGACGTTAATCTGCTCTCTTAGTCTGGTTTGTTTGTTGGACAAAATTGCAGATTCTGTGTTATGATTGGTCAGATCACCCGTCAATCAAACTCCCTGTGAAGGGTGAACTGAACTGGTGACTGGAGTTTCTATCATTAAAACAACAGATATAAAAAAGTGGTCCATATGATTTATGTACTACTGTCTTCAGAATCATTTTTTGAGTCAGACTTTTCAGTAAATTGCTTGAAGCAGTTCACAAAATGGTCATAGTGAACATTTTTGTCTGACGAGTAAATAATGACAGAATTTTTTGTAAACAATCCATTTAATATTACTGTTATCCATCTTTTCTCAACAGATAAGATTAGCAAACACACTTTCAAATTCTCCCCACAAAAGCCCTAAACAGCTTTTTTAAAATGGCTTCCACTTGATTTCAAAATAACCATAAAAGCCATTGCGAAAATGTAGCACTTGAACATGTACAGAGGAAGATGTCATCTTGTGTGTTTTGTTTTTGCAGATGGTCTCAAATGACGAAGAGACTCAGGTTTTCGGTTATCTGAGGTGTCATTTTTAATGTACAGTACGTGCTTAAGCTCTATTGGGGACACACGTAGCATTTATGGAAAATCTGAAGCACTGCTGTGTTTTGGGATGAACCCTGGTGCTTCAGGGAAATTGCTTCTAGAAGCTGGGTCAGTAGAGCAGCCCACCCTCCACCAGTGTGTAAGCGTGTATATGTCAGAATATATGTTTTTTCTCTTATTAAGACTTGCTTTTCACCATTTAAACCTCCATTTTAAACTATTTACCATCTATATGGGAATTCTATGCCTTAGCTTCTTTGCAATAAGGGCTTTGTACACCTCTGAGAAAAGGTTCTCCTCAGGGAAGACTCTCTCCTGTGCTTGTTAGGATTGTGTGTTCCTGTGTGCTGCAGAGACAGACTGTCTTCACTCTGAATAGTGATTATTGTATAATTTACCCTGAGGGAAAGTACATTGCGTAAACTATTTGAGCTCCCCGTTTTTTTTTTTTCAAATAGTGGTTTAATCTCTTAACTGACCTGATTTCCTTGATGGCTTCCCACTGTTTCATACTCCATGACGGCACAAACACGGTGTGGAGGGCATCATGATATTAAAAAACAGTCACGCAGATGTGCTTATAAAAATAGTCCTCTTTTGCTTGTAGGAAATCGGTGAGGTCAGCGGGGTCCGGATTTCAGATTTATTTGCAAAGAAGCTCATTAAGGGTTGACCTTGTCCAGTGGGGAATATAGGATGACCGGAGGATCCCGGCAGAGGTGGGAAGTTGTGGCTCATTGACATTCATTCCTCGTAAGGGCAGCAGGGAGCACGGTGCTTTTAAGATAGAGATCAGGTTTTCTCCCAGAACATCCTGTTAAGTAGGCCAACGGGCTATTCCGCCTCGTCTCATTAGCTTTTCACTTTGAAGTCAATCCCCTCCCATTATGTTTTGTTTTAGAGCGTTTAAAGCATTAATATTTATGTGCTCCTCAAACCTGATTCTGAACTTCTGACCGATTCTATTGCAGCTGACATAAAAGACCCACAAACTATTACGTGCTGTGGTATTATATAGTCTACGATTTTGCAAATGATTTTAAACCGATGTTCAAAAATGGTCTGTACAAATATAAATAACAATGAGAATACTAATGAAATAAATGTGAAATATTGTAACACTTAAATCTGTTAACTGGCAGCCGTACAAAGGAATAATATTCTCTGCAAATCACATTAATCTGCAATTACTAGCATATCAAATCTCTAACCTGGAACATCAGATCACTAAAATGCAGATTTCAGTTCTTAAAGCATTGCTGGAGTTTAATACACACTGATATAGCTAGAGCAGCAAGGTTTGTGATGCACTTATTGATGCATCAATAATCTGAATGTGCACTTAAAATATGTAAATATACTAGGAATATCTGAATCATGAGTGTTTCATAAGTTTCGTCATACTTCATCCATGAAATTTGGCCCTGGGCCCCTTGAATTCAAGTGACAGACCTTAATATATTGATAAATGTATCCCGAAAGTCACCTTGGGCTATTTTTTGGATTACTGTGTCTCTCTGATAACGATACTGCACATAATATGCAGAGAACTAAGTGTGTGTGTCGATAGATTCAGATGTAGTCGTATTGTCTGAGCTGTCTCCTTGTAATTTCTGAATGGTCTCTACAAAAAAAGTGCCTACCATGTGTGTGTGTGTGAAAGAGAGAGAGAGTTCTTTGAACAACAGAATAGTGTCTGCTCAGAGGACTTCAAAGACAGTCACTTCTATTTTCGCTTCCGTTTTATCATCTCTCCATTCAACCACTAACAAACAGGCCAAAGGTCCAATGGACTGATGCGAAAAATATTGTTCCTGTATGCTTATTGACTCACAAGGCTACTTTATGCTTTCTGACACTCTCCACTCTGCTTCCAAACACTGATCTGAAAGGTTTAGGCTTTTCTATGGCAGCAGAAAGCATAAGCCTTGAACCAGTATGACGCTGAAAAAAATGATAAAACTATACTGGATATTAATTAGCAAAGAGACAGCAATATTATTAAAAAATTAAAATAAATAAATAAATAAAAATGCATCCATTGTCTCATATAGCTCAAAATTCAACTTTTTGCTTATGTCACTGGTGTTAATTTTCATACAAAGAAAATACATGGTGGTCATTAGATTTCATGTTTAAAAATTGTTTATAGTTCATGTTTCTCTTGCATGCTGAACAAAAGCTATGCTACTATCACATCTTACACTTGAAGCCTCTAGCTGTCAACATGGAAATGTGAGAAAATTATACATGACGGCCTGAAACTGGAGCAAGTATGTCCCATGCTTCTTTCTAAGAGACTGAGAGGTATTGATTTGTGTCTGCTACACTGCTTCTCGTAGGAATATTCATTGTGTTCTCATTTTAAGCTGAAAGGCCGGACTGCAGTGTGAACTGGCGCAGATGATGAGAGCGTTAGAGAGATGGCTGATGGGACTATTTAATGAGAGGCCCAGCAGCTGACCTTGTGAAGGACTGCAGGGAAGCCCTATATTGACTGATTACAGCAGAGGTGAGGGGAAAAACAAAAGAGGAAGATAGAGAAAGTAGCAGAGTTGGTGACTTGGGTTGGTTATAAAGGAAGAAGATAACATACGTTACTGAATCAGCCTCTTGTCTCCTCATCACTTTAACATGCATTTACACACAGTAGATACACAAAAACGGCCACATAGCGCCTGAGAAAGTGAGTATCAGTGTCCTGTCTGCATCTCCTGCTGGAGCACACCTGCTCCTCCCATGTTAATGAAGATTCTACTGCAGTGCTGCTCAGACACTTCCAATACATTCCCAGAACACCACCGCACTGCTCATTACTTTGCTACAAGGAGCCATTGTATTGAAATTCTTCTTATTCCTGTGTTTTCTGATTTTCTGCAACTAATTCAGCGCAGACCACTTAACTGTATTCAAACGAAGTTTTGTACAGTAGATCCACAGTGGTACCCAAAGGGTCCACCAAGTATTTAATCTCAAACATATCTTTATTGTAAACAAAAATTTACACAAAAATAGTTAGGTTTGACCAAAAGGAATAGTTTATCCAAAAATTTAAATTTGCTAAAAATGTACCCTCAGAACCACCAAGATGAAGATGATTTTGTTTCATCAGTACAGATTTGGATAAATTTAGCATGACTTGATTTGGGTGCCGTTGGCATCAGAATGAGAGTCCAAACAGTGGATAGAAACATCAAAACATTCTAAGTAATCCACATGACTCCAGTCCATTAATTAACATCTTGTAGAGTGAAAAACTGCATGTCTGTAAGAAACGAATCCATTATTAAGCTTTTTTAACTTTAAACTGTATCTTTTAGCCAAAACATGAGTCTATAATCTATAATAATGTGGAAAAAAACCCATCCCCTGTTGTCCTCGCGCATCAAAATTCACCAACATTTGGGTTTCAACACAACTGGACTGTTTTTGCTTGTAACGGTGCTTGATCTGTGCGTGTTCCTCTCACAAGATGACTTTCTCACTACAATAAGCAATATTGTAGATAGAGGCCTCATATTTTAGCCAGAACCAACAGTTTGAAATGTAAAAATTCTTTGATGAATTTGTTTTTACAAACACATAGATGTTTGCATCAAAAGATGTTAATTGATGGACTGGAGTGGTCTGTGTTACTTGTGGATTATTGTGATGTTTTTATCATTTGTTTTGACTTTCATTCTGACGGCACCCATTTATTGCAGAGGATCAATTGGTGAGCAAGTGAGGTAATGCAAATTTTTTCCAAATCAAATAAAGCTAATTTTTGTGGGTGAACTATTCCTTCAACTGTGTACTTGAGTAATTATTATTTTGATGTCTTTGATATGTAAGCACAAGGCCAGGCTGAAAATGCAACAGTTTTAATACAATATGTAAGAGGTTCTCAATATCTACATTTTTAGACTTTCCATTTTGATTATTCTTACTTTATACTTTTGGAAATATATAACAAAAATGTTAAAACCTCCTCTTGAGAATATTTTACATTCAAAATCTAAAGTGATTATTTCATTGTAATTTGCATGCTGAATTGCCATTGTTGTTTTGTATATATTTGCTTACTGAATTCTGATTCAACCTGATTTTGATTCATGTTACAGATGTGTTGATTCTCATGGAGCTGACAGAAAACACATTAGACAACGTCAGAGTTTAAAGCTGCTCTGATGTGGCAATTCATTTATGCAGAATCAAAGCCTTAAACTAAAGCTAACATAAAAAAAATAATTAAAAACTTTTTTTTCGCTGTCTTGAAAGTACTAGTATCTCCTTCAGGAAATGCAAATATAGTTTATATGCAAGCACCATGCCCGAGAACACATTTTAGTTTATGTTTACATCTTAATGCCTTAATTGAAGAACAAGGTCACAAACAAGCTAAAAAAGGCAGCTCTGTCAATAAAAAGAAACTCATTGCTGCCTGAGGAAAAATTCCTACTCCATACACATTGAACTGAAGTAAGTACTTACATGTTTTATGGACTTTTTTCTTTCTTGAGATCTTTAACAGCTTCAAGCCACTGTGCTTAATATAGACATAATGTTTTACATTCTCAAATAACATTTGCACCATAAAACATCTCTACTTACTACCAGTATGAGTGTGTGTGTCTTTCTCAGGGCAGGGTAGGTTTATATGTTTGTGAGTTTACAATTTATTGCAGTCATTTGAAGCTGCAGAGGGCAGAGACAGTTTGAACTCAGGGGTGTTTATGAAAGATATTGACAAATGCAACATGTACAGAAGCAGGTCAGAGGTTTAAGCACCTTCATTCATCTCCAGTACTGCTGTTCTGCTCCCTTCAGCACCATTATAATGTTATTACCTTACACTGATGGGGCTCCGCAAACTATTAGGCTTTAAATAGATCAGGTATTTTCATCAAATGAGTGTTTTTGACTAGCAGTACTCGGGCATAATTTGGCCACATAACAGCATCTTTCTGCAGTAAAATAATTCACGTTGTGGATAGATAGATAGATCAAAGTCATGTATTGGCACATCAGAGTGTTTTTTGCAACAAATTAACAACAAAAAACTCCTGTAAACCTCTGTACTCTGGAAAAAGCATGGATTTTTATATGTCTGCTTAACATTTCTTTTGAGAGAGGTATTATTTTTCCGTTTTTTACCCAAAATATGATGGATTGGCCATTATTGAGTGCTATAAACACATGTAATGTGTGTTTCATTCATACTCCACATGCATCATAGAAGTAACACTGATGACGTTCCAGGAAATCCCTAATATGGATAAAGGCATTGCTATAGCCTATCACTGTAACTGAATAAAAAGAAGATATAACCTTAAACGTTTTGAATGATGAAATGTAAGGACAATAAACACTCTCCTGCGACAATATATAGTTTATCTGTATTCTTCAAGCCATCTCGGGTATTTTCATAATGATTAAGTATATTTGTAAGCCATTTCTAATCGTCATTGCCTTTATTTCATTATATAATATATTCTGTGATAAGAAGGCACATCAGATCACAAAAGGAAATTATTTCAAACACTCGACTGATGTTGTGAAGTAAAAACAAGTTATAATGTTCTTATTTGTTGGACAACAGGTTTAGAAAGGCTTATCATTGCATGTCATTACAAGGGTTGATGCTCGGCGTGTGTTGCTTTTTCAAATATAAACGGGGAGGCGTTTCCTCATCTCAGCACGTGAACTCACGGGCACACACACAAACACACACAGCCAATTCTGAGAGAAATAAAACACACAGAAATTATTTAAACACAAAACTGCAATTCAGGAGCGCGTATTGAACCGTGGATGTCGTACCGAACAGTTCAATATTATATAGAGAATTGTGACATCCCTAATAGATAGATAGATAGATAGATAGATAGAACAGCAGTTAAAATGAACTATAGAATGATAAATCGAATGAATGACAGAACGTTATAACACTAGATAGAACAATGGATGGATAGATGAGATTGAAGTGTGTGCAGTGTTTCTCTGGATGCAGGTCTTCTTGGCTTAAGTGAAGTATTACTGTAATAAGCCTTAAGCAAAGTAAATCAATAGAGAAACGGATTGCTTTTGGTTTGGCTCTGAAGAACCTCTTAACTTATTTCTATTGTCTGTTTATGAATATGGAGTTAATAAGGATCCTTTAAGGGATAGTTACCCACAATTTTTAGTTTGGTCATCATTTACACACCCTTAAGTTGTTCCAAACCTGTATGAATTTCTTTGTTCTGTTGAACAAAAAAAAAAAAAAGATATTTTGAAGAATGTGGGTAACCAAACAGTTGCTGATAGCCATTGACTTGCACAGTATGGGTATTGCTACCCACATTCTTCAAAAGAAATTCATACACATTTGCAACAATATGAGGGTGAGTAAATGATGACCACATTTTCATTTTTGGGTGAACTATCCCTTTAAAGCTTTATTTGTGTGTGTGTGTGTGTGAATGAGCAGATGAGGGACAGAGAGAGTCCTTCCAGTACAGAGTCGCTGCAGAAGTGACACTTGACTTAGACAGAAGGTACTTTTCATCAGCAGACACTCAGGGTCACACCTCTTGCTGGTGCAATCACACTGTATGTAACACGGATTAGAGCAGGCTTTTCTCTCTCTCATGCCATTTCTCTTTCTCTCCCCCTTTATTTTTATCCTCTCTCTTGGTGTGTACATGTGCGCTTGTAAACAGCAGTGTCAACAAGACAAAAACATGCATGTTATTTGTTAAGCCTACCATTTTACATCCATATTTATTCTTCAAAAATATGGCTAAACGCACCCATCCATAATTAATGTGGCCATATGTATTCATCAATGCATCCAGCTAATGCTGTTATTCAAAGTGATTTGAAGCTAGGAGTGGATCAATATCAAACCTTGGCGTTACCAGCCTTTGAAACCTTAGCATCAATATTAAATCAATATCTTAGGCAACAAATAAACAGCCTCGGTCAACTGATCAAAGGAACCTAGGGCTGTCAAAGCATTCAATAATTAAATGTCAATAACAATAGTATTTCATGATTAACTTCATTGTTTTAGCACATTTGTGTCCTTTTTAAGGAGGAGAAACAAAATAAAGTGTTCATTTATTTAACACCTAACTGGTGTTGTTATTGTTATTTAAAAGTATTAAAAATGGTTTTCGTTAATTGAAATGAAGCTTAAGAAAAATACACATATTATATGAAAAGCTGAAGATCTAAAAGTAAAGCTAAAATAAAATAACGCTAAAAATTAATAAAAAGGACAAAAGCATATAAAATTATTTAAACTTTAAAATTGAAATGAAAACAAAATGCAAAAATAAAATCTGATTTGAAATACTAATAAACACTATAAATAGTACTAAAATTATACGGCACATAAGCAAAGACAGGACCGAGAAATATTTCTACAACAGTGCTCACAGACTCAAAATGCATCAATGCATCAAAACACACAGGCAATACAAAAACTGAACTCGATGCAAATCTGGAACAAGAACTTCCCATACATTTTATTTAAAAACAAAACAAAACAAAACAAAACAAAGCTTTAGTAAACATTCCAGTCTGATTCATTAATTAATCATTTTTGTGAGCTGGTTGAAACGATTCATCAATAAGATGAATGCGTTTGCAGCGATGGCGCCGCAGACGGCAGCCTCAGTGTTTGGCTCTCCAGTGTTTGTATTGTTTTTGTTAGTTTTTCCTGTTTTTTGTTTCTCAAATCACTCTGGATCCATCACATCCAAGCCATCTCCTTTTTGAACTTTTGCCATCTGGTCGGCGTTACAGAGCACCGAATACCAGGACAGCAAGGCACAAGAACAGTTTCTTTCCCCAGGCAATCTGCCTCATGAACAGTTAATGTTCTCCCATTGTGCAATTAAAGTATGTGCAATAACCTTATACCTATTTATCACCTAAACCCTAGTACATCCCTACAACTTATTTTATTTTATTCTATTCCTATTCCATCTATAGCACACCTGTACATACAATTTATTCTTTTTTTTTTGTGGTTTATATTTATGCATGTGTATTTTATTCACATCTCATTTTTATTATCTGTGTGTTGTTGTTGTCTCCGTGTACTGGAAGCTTGTGACACTATAACAAATTCCTTGTATGTGCAAACATACTTGGCAATAAAGCTCTTTCTGATTCTGATTCTGATTTCTGATTCTGAGATCTTATTCAAAAGAATGATCATATTATTCAGCCGGTTTATCGTGGAGAGCTGTGACAGTGCTGCTAACCTCATTTGCCACATTGAAGCATTGTATTTTCCCTTTTACAATAAATGTCTTGGTGCTGCCCATTTACCAAACAGAACAAATGAAAGGACAAGTTATAACTATAAATTATAGGTTGTCTCACGCCTTTTACACAAAAAGGCAGTGTAAAACAGTTCTTTGGGTTAATTAGCTGCTCTATAAACAAGTGAATAATTACCATTATCTCTGAGTCAGTGAGTCAGCCCACTATTTTTCTGAGGAACTCAGTGTAGCGTGGAAAGCACTATGTTCATATATACACTGTAAAAAAAAATTCCATAAAATTTACGGTAGAAAATCGGCAGCTGTGGTTGCCAGAATTTTACAGTAAAAATTACGGTAGCAACGTGTAAGGTTTTACGGTTTTAACTTAAATTTATAGTTTAATTTCATTAATTGATATAATGTTGCAATAAACATTCATTTAACAACATTAGGTGTAACACACAACCCTAATATACAAAACTGATAAGAAAAAACTAAGAAAAAACATAGTTATTTCAACTAAAAAACATCAAATTTGAAATGTAACGCAGGGAATTATGGGAATGTCAATTTACAGTAAAATTGTACAGTCTTTTTCACTTCCAAAAACGGTATAATTGTACCGTAAAATTAATAAATACCAATACATGTAATGTCCAATACAGTTTTTCACCGTATATAGTAGAGCAATTTACTGTTAACCATTTAACAGATTTTTACTGTAGCATTTTTACAGTCTTTTACCGTTAAATTCACGGTCAATTTTTACAGTTATTAGAGGAGCTGTTATTTTGCTAATAGTACCATCGATATTAAATTAACCATCTAAAATGTATGCTCAATCTATTATTTTTTTCTGCAGCTCTGATATCGGCTGGCTGTTGCACCAGCTCCTGTAGAAATGTCAAGCTTTGGGACAGGTAAGGCTCACATCTGTACTGTACAGTGCACATGTATGTTATTAATGCATAAAACAGCTCGAAAGAGCATTGGTTTGATGATATTTCATATGGTTATATTTGTGTTTGTGTGTTTACACTTAGAATAGTGTAGTACACCAACATTCAAAAGTTTGGGGTCAGTACATTTTTATTTTTGGACAAATTAATACTTCTATTCAGCAATGATGAATTAAACTAATCAATTCAATTCAAATAAATGCTGTTCTTTTGTTAATGATGCAGCAGATTTAATTGCAGAATATTTCCACCTTCAGGACAGCATTAGAATAGTTTGCCCTCTGAATTTGCTAAGCACAAATCAGCTTTTACACACACACACACACACACACACACACACACACACACACACACACACACAGACACACACACACACA
>NW_015536468.1:108060-145507 GCF_001515605.1 Sinocyclocheilus anshuiensis | reverse complement strand
ACATGTAATGTCCAATACAGTTTTTCACTGTATATAGTAGGGGAATTTACCGTTAACCATTTAACAGATTTTTACTGTAGCATTTTTACAGTCTTTTACCGTTAAATTCACGGTCAATTTTTACAGTTATTAGAGGAGCTGTTATTTTGCTAATAGTACCATCGATATTAAATTAACCATCTAAAATGTATGCTCAATCTATTATTTTTTTCTGCAGCTCTGATATCGGCTGGCTGTTGCACCAGCTCCTGTAGAAATGGCAAGCTTTGGGACAGGTAAGGCTCACATCTGTACTGTACAGTGCACATGTATGTGCATAAAACATAAAACAGCTCGAAAGAGCATTGGTTTGATGATATTTCATATGGTTATATTTGTGTTTGACACTTAGAAACACACACACACACACACACAGACACACACACACACAAAAACACTACATGCTACTGAGTTTTGAAGACTGAAATCTACATGTTCAGTACAAATTTTTACATAACGTTTTTTCATGTTCAATCCTAATCAAATGCTTATTTCTCCCCAGTTTTGATGCCTCCTGACCATTGCCTTGACTGGATTCAGTGGGCTATGAAAGAGGATCCCTGTTGCTTTCATTTAACTTGCACTGACAGAAACGGAAGACAAGGATGAAAAAGCCTGAGTGAAGGACAAAAACGTTTGCGCAGCCAGTGTCTCTCGTCCCCTTCCCTCACCACACTGGCTCCTGCTGGTCTCCCAATACAACTTACAGCCCTGCAAATCCAAGGCCTGGAGGAGGGATTCTTTAGGGTTTAAACAGCTGGAAATAACACGATTGCCAAAAGGATTTCTCAAATGGGAGATTTAATCATCTCTCTTTTGCCAACAAAATAGACCTACCTCCTTTGAACGGAAGCAGACGAAACAAAAAAAGTTTGAAATGGGACTGAAAGGATTTTTTTTACCCATTTTGTTTACAGTCGCCACAAAACACAAAATCAATCCACACTGTAAAAAAAAATCTTAATGATTATTTTGTACTGTTGTCCAGTAACAAAATCTAAACATCATACTACTCAAGAAGCAAAACTGCACAAGACATTAAGAATAAAAGTTAAGAAAGTTTTTCACTTTTATTACCTTTACTACTTTTATTTTTTGTACTTAATTCATATTTTTTTCTTGTTTTAAGCATAAACCTCACTAAATTGTGTGAGATTCATGCTTAAATCAACAAAATATACAATGCTAACAGATGAAATATAAATATACATAATACAGGTGCATCTCAATAAATTAGAATGTCATGGCAGATCAGCAGTCTTCCCCATGATTGTGTAGCCTAGTGAACCAAACTGAGAGACCATTTTGAAGGCTCAGGAAACCTTTGCAGGTGTTTTGAGTTGATTAGCTGATTGGCATGTCACCATATTCTAATTTGTTGAGATAGTGAATTGGTGGGTTTTTGTTAAATGTGAGCCAAAATCATCACAATTAAAAGAACCAAAGACTTAAACTACTTCAGTCTGTGTGCATTGAATTTATTTAATACACGAGTTTCACAATTTGAGTTGAATTACTGAAATAAATGAACTTTTCCACGACATTCTAATTTATTGAGATGAATCTGTATATAAAATTCTACATCAATTATGCTAAAATGCATACGATATTATAAAACTTGTTTTAAGAGATTATAAGGGAAGCTATTATAGGTAAACAATCTATATTATAATCTCTCATAACATGTCTTATTCAATTTTGCTTATGTAAGGACATCTAGATATTTTTACTGAAAACAATTAGACAAAAATAGTTTTTTTTTTTTTCAGTTTGCCAACATTTTGCACACACAGGCAGATACCTATTACCAAACCAGTCTTTTGCCTCTAAAAACAAGGGCATTTCTTAAGCCGTTTTAAAGAAAAGAGCAATACTGAATGTCAGTGGCTCACAAGTATCAAATTTTAGCTGAAATCTGAATGATTATGACATCATGTCATATCAGTTACTGCCTGGCTTTCATTAGGACCTGTGTGAAAACAGTTTATTTACTAAATTGACTATGGTCATGTGTAAAGTACAGTAGTTAAACACTTAACTATCTATAGTCGCTAAAGTCGAAAGTCAAAGTGGGAGGTGTGCTAAAACACCCCTCCTGTCTCTTAATATCCCATTACTGATCTGTTCGTAGATGCAGTGTTGTGTGATGTAAAAGAAGCACATAGAAAGCTGCTGCTGCTGCACCTGAGACTCGTGTAGCCAGACGCTTTAGGCTTCCATTGTGTCGAGTCTTCTTGCGCCTGGTGTTTCTGCCCTCACTGCTGCTGAAATCAAGCGGCCCAATCACAAAGCTCACATATCTTGACCATTTCAATGCTTTGTGAAATTGCCAAACCCATTTTATGGTTCACCAATAAAATTGATTTTTTTCCCCCTTCTGTCTGTGGATTCAAAAGGAAGAGTGGCTCTGTTAGAGTCCAGACTTGCTTGCCCTCACATTCTCTGTTTTTGGACCATAACTGAGAGGTAAAACTCAGAGACTTGTCATCCCACTGGACTTCATTGACCATCATGCCTCTCTTCTTACAGATATTTAACTGAACCTCTTCTGGCTGACAGTACAAACCGGGTACTTTGAGAGGACTTCATTCTGTAGTTTATATTTGTTCCCTCACTGAACGTTAACATGCATCTCGCAAACCATCAATCCTGCAGTATACCATCAGTATTAAAAACAGCAAAAGTTACTTGATAAGCTCATTAACCTGTGATTTTTTTATTTTTGTTGACAGATTACGAAACAGAACAAATATTAATATATAAAACCTTTATGTTTTTAAAAAGTAAAGAGTAGTTTAAGGCTTAGTTTTTTATATATGACAACTATAATTATTATTTTTGACGTACTGGTATTATTGAATCTATAAATATTATACTAAGAGATGTATGTAAAAACAATAAAGTCTTCTTTATGTAATACACTTTTCATTTGATTCTTATTTTGACTGATTTTTTCATTTTACATGTCAGGAAACCAGAAATCAAATTCTTAATGTTTAAATGTAACTTAAATAGTTCACCCCTTTCTAAAGCTGTATGACTTTATTCTGTTCTTCAGTTTTCAGTGTCATGTGTTCCTTCAGAAATCATTTTAATATGCTGAGTTGGTGCTCAAGAAACATTTCTTATCAATGCTAAAAACAGTTGTACTGCTTAATATTTTTGTGGAAATCGTAATACTTTTCATGCATTGTTTATTTTATTCTATACATGATTTAATGCATTCTTGCTGAATAAAAGTATACATTTCTAAAAAAAAAAATCTTACTGACCCCATTTTGTCCTCAGTGACTTTCACTGTATGGACAAAACCAGCTATTTTTCAGAATATCTTCTTTTGTGTTCCACAGATGAAAGGCAGTCAGTCATACAGGTTTAGAATATCATGAGAATGAGTGCATGATAAATTAATGGTCCATTCAACATCAAGAATCAGGTAATTTCTGGTAAGTGTATTAGTATTTTAAATATACTCCTTATAATGAAAATACAGGATGTTTGCTAAAAAGCATTATTCAATTCTATTATCATCACTATTTTGTTTGGCTTTTGTCTTTAACTCACTGTGCATGTTTAAGTACAGTAAACACTATAAATATAAATATGTGTGCCCTACTCTGCTATGATAAGTAGCGAAGTATATCAGCCAGAAGGTAAGGGGCAAAGAGCAGCACTGTGTGCCCTGATTAAGATGTATTATTGTCAAGGGAGCATGACACACTCTCTCACACACACAAACACTGAGTCCTAATGTCTGCTCTTTGCTTTTCACTGCAATGCAGCACACATTGGGATCCTGCTGAGAGCGGCCCGAATGCCTACCTGACCAAAAAACACCCAATCCATCAAATCCCCTATAAATACTCTTCTGCCTCGCTCTCTCTCTCACTAACACACACACACACACACGCACGCATGCACGCACGTGCACACGCACACACACACACATACACACTTTTATTAAAAACTGCATCTTCATATTTATACTAATCAATACAATAATGTTTCATAGTGGATGTGGCTCTGGCCCCCTCAGACCTAGAATGAGCTGATGGAAAATGAAGACTTAAAAATGCAGCGCTGTTCAAAGACAAATAAATAGTTATGAAATGCTGAGCTGGAGAAATGCAGCAATTCTGTGCTTGCATTCTGCTTATGGTTTAAAGTGAGCTCTGCCTTGCAGAATGAGGCAAAATAAAGTTGTTTTGGCTGTTATTTAATGATGCTACAACTCTGCAGATTTCAAAGAATTCATGAAATTCAAAAATGTAATTAAAAATTAAAATATCAGTGACCCCTCTTGCACCACAAATATTCGTCCAATCTAATGCTCTCGAGAATAAAAATCCTTCACAAATGAAATAATATAAGGTATATACTGTACATGGGTATGCAGAGTATTTGCATGTATGTGTGTGAGTCAGGTGCTGATTGTCACTAGGCATTATGGGTACAGACAGAGTGAGTGTGAAAAGGAGAGGGACTCATTGCAAGGGGACACAGTCATGGCTCCTCAGAAACTCGTCTCCATGGTGACACGTGTAAACTGTCACTTTTATTCTAATATCAAAGACAGCCGTCCACATGTTTTACATCCTGTAACAGCACCGCGAATGTTTACCCCACTGTCTCCATATATATTCCATTTGGCATATATATATATATATATATGTTTTTTTTTGTTTTTTTTTTTCTGTAATCCTTATCAAGTTGAGTGACAAAAATCATATTAACATCTCAGTTAGCATCTATAAATAATATTATTAGCAATATTTGTAATTAAGTATTATTAGTAATATTAGTAAATAAGTAATATTACCAAACGAGACGTTTGCTGAAGTGAAAAAGCCCTGAATTCCTATCTTTTGAATTCTACAGAAAGATTCAGATGCTGACCTAATACAGGGGATTAGAATTCAATGAGTAATTTTAAAAAGTATTAATTCATAAATCCAAAACATGATCCTAGTGCAAAATTGCATACTATAGTGAACTGCTTCTCACTACACCTTTAACAAATAAAAGTAAGTCACACAGAGATGGAAAGCTGCTAACAATGGAACACACACAAATGGAAATGTGTTTGATTCCTAAGCTCATTTACAATAATAGGGTGGTGCTTTCTTCAGGAAATTTAATAGACTTACTCCATATTGGCGCTAAGCCACAGCAGACATAAAAAGATTTAAAAGCTTAAGTTTCAAATACACATAAAAAGTCAAGACTGCTTCAGAACAAAGTCCCTTTAAGGTATTCTATAGTCTTTGTTCGGGATTGACTCAAATATTACTCATCACATTGGCTCTTGTTCAACTGGCAAGACACTGAGATTGCAGCACATCATGGGAGTAAAGTCATAATCTTTTTATACAAGTACGAGACAGACTTTTGAATTGGATAGAGACAGCATGATTTGGGAGGTGAGATTTTCAGAGATTTCACAGCGACAGCCACTGATTTCCTGTCTCAACACATTTCCCTGTCCCTCAGCTCCACAAAACCCCTGGATATGCAAAGTCACATCTGCTTGCCATGATCTCAAATCAAATGTCCTTTAATAGCATTATTAAAACTCAAAAGCAATATGCCTACATCATTAGCAGTGTTTGCTCAGGCAAGCATCACTATTGTTAATTGGCTACTGGTAGGGAAAACCCTACCATCATGGCGGCTACATCTGATCTCACTACCCTAAAATATACCCTAAAAATATGCTTCATATGAAAGTTTTACTACCAAACTTGATTGAATCAACCTGACTACACAAGGTTACACCAATTTTCAAGGTTTCAGCCACGTAAAAAAATAGCTTGTTAAAGCATCTCAACCAGTCCGACACAAAAACTTCAGCTCAGCCAATGATATGAAACAGGGGCAGGTTTGTCTATTTGTTCAACCAACAAAAGAGTGTTCAAGAAACCTTATTCTCTGTATTTATTTGTTCATGAATCTCTCTTCTCATTCCGCTATCCTAAAGTTTTCTGCTATCTGTATCTAAACTATAATTTGTCTTCTATTTTTTGTGTCTCCCTCTGGACAGACAGATAGAGATATGCGGCATATTAGCCCATACTCTCATTACCTCCTCATTTTCAGATTAACTGCTTGACAGAAGCAATCAGCAAGCAAAAGTCTCTGTAATTACCCAGGAATGATAATAACAGAACTGAGAGATGTTACGACTCTCATCACGGCTCTCCACAGAATATAGATGGTCATGCTCACAGGCATTTAGCATCGAACAAGCGAACATCTTCATACTTCCTGTCAGCAGATTAGAGAGATGAGAAAACCCTGTACCTTGAAGGACTGAGAGGTTTAGGATTAAAAGGCTGACAGACCACGAGAAAACAATCAAACCTCTTTTAGCACATTATGAAAGGATCACAGTACAGCGACTGGACACAATCTTAATTCTGAACCCTAAACAATGACCACAGATCAGATTTAACAAAGCACTTTAGAGAGGCTTAAGTTGAAATCTAAACTATATGATTCACTTCCACACAAGCACTGAACCACACAAGCTAGTCACGTGAACTACGCAAACAGCTGAGCACATTCTGAATAAGGCTACACCACAGGGGAGTGTGTGTGTGTGTGTGTAGGCATGAACGCTCTGCACTATATTTGGAAGGCCCACTAGAATGGCATTGATGAAGCCTGGAGCACCTGCGGCCTTGTGTCTCCCATCCTGTGCCCGCAGAACAGGGCACCCAGCTGGGCCCGTGAGAGTCTAAGGACAGGACTGGGCTCTAGGCCAACAGAACACAAAGATGCTGAAAGCCGGTGGGGAGTCAACGGAACTCATTCATCCCTGCTGTCAATAACTTTATGACATCATCTCCAGCACAGACACTCTGCACTTTTGATTGGACCACAGAGCCAGAAATAGTGTTCGCCTTGGCTTGGGAAGGTGAACGTTTGCGTCACTGCAGTGTACTTAGATGGTTGCCAAAGTCATGTGGAGAGCTGAGCCAGCCTGTAAGTACTGGGGAAATTATTACTGTAACCCTGAAATAAAAGACTGGGTGAAAAAGGAGAGTCATGGTGAGGGAATGAAAGGAAAGACGTGATGGATCGGGAACAGGAGTTCAAAGGTAGATGGGGAAAAAAAAAGAGTACATGATCTCAAAAAGGATGTTGTGAAAATGCTCTGGTCATATTTCACCACAAAATCACAAGCATGCAAACAAATTAATTACCAAAACAAATAAATATTAAAGGGGTCATATGATGCGATTTCAAGTTTTCCTTTCTCTTTGGAGTGTTACAAGCTGTTTGTGAAAAGATACGCATAACACCGTCCAAATGTTTACGCAAAGAAAGAAGGCGTAACTTTGATTCTCGCTGTAGTATTGTTGCCGCCGCATGTCGTGGAGATGCTGTGTGTTTCGTTGTGAAAGCGACAGAACTAGACATCAGTGGTTAAGTTGTATTTACAACACTGTTCCAGAACAGTTCAAACCAAATATTCAGATGTGTGCAGTGCATTTTACGGAGGACGAGGACTGTTTCCTGGGAGAGTAGCCTATAATGCCGGTGTTCTGACAAATAATGCTGACTCACAGGCTGTTAGTACGTTTTCATATTTAAAGGATTTGCCACTGATGATTCAAACGCAAGGTTTGAGCAGTGTAGAGTAGCGCTAGTTGTTTGTCGTTTCTCAGATCACAAATGCAGATATGGTTTTATTTTTACGCAGCACGATACACAACGCAACGTGTAAAAAGACCGTATAAGTCATTATAATGCGTAATTATGTCCCCACTGGATGCTACAAATGCCTCGTTTGTGATGGGTTTTATTGGTTTTGTCTCGTCACACCGGGACACAGCATCACAGTATGGTAAGGGGAGTAACATTTCCGTCACACGCTTCAGGAATTCGGCCAATCACAACGCACTGGATAGCTGGCCGATCAGAGCACACCTCACTTTTCAGACCGATGAGCTTTGTAAAAATCAACGCGTTTCAGAAAGGCGGGGCATAGAGGAGCAACAATAATGTACAGTATGTGGAAAATAATGTTTTTTTTTAACCTTAAACCACACAAACACATTTCATTACACCAAATACACAAAATAATGTTATTTTTTTAGCAACGTCATATGACCCCTTTAAACAAAATATTCCCAAACTATTTCCCACAATTACAGAAATAAAGACCCCATGGGGTCAGTATTTTTTTTTTAAAGAAATTAATACTTTTATTCAGAAAGGATGCATTACATTTACAACAAATCATAGTAAAAATGCTTACATTGTTAGAAAAATCAGTTTAAAGTAAAAACCTGAATTCTGAAAAAAGTATCACAGTTTCCACAAAAATATTAATCAGCACAACTGTTTTATAATAATAAGCAATGTTTCTTAAGCACCAAATCAGCATATTAAAATGATCTCTGAAGGACAATATGACACTGAAAACTGGAGTAATGGCTGCTACAAGAATGAATTAAAATATATTAAATAAAAAATCATATAAAAAAATAATATACTAATAAAATACATTAGAATAAAGTTATTTAAAATTCTAATGGTATTACAAAATAATAAAGTTTTTGATTTAAAAAATAGCCTTGATGAGCATGTATGCATAATGTAATATTGAATATATAATGATCCAGATATCTTAGATTTGTTTTTTAAAACCTAATTGTAGTGTAACCGTATTTTCATCACAGTTATCTTTATGTTGAGAATGAATGAATGAACGAACGAACGAACAAACGAATGAATGAACAAACAAACATCTTAATGTTAAAACGACTTTCTTTTGTGGAACACTGAAGACTGTTGGAAACAAAGCTGTTTTGGTTACCAATGACTTCCATTGCATGAATGAAAAAAAAACTGAGATGTTTCTCAAATTATCTTCTTTTCTGTTTCATAGTTTATGTTGGGCCGTTGTAGCCTAAACATTTATGTGTAATACATTTTATGTTGAATCAAATAAAATACTTTCTCATTTAACAAAAAATTGCATTAAATAATCTTTTGGGGGAATTTTCACAGCCAAATGTAATTTGCGATTAATTATTAATTAATCGACACATCATGTAATACATAAAGATTTATTTATGGGCTTTTTATGCCTTTATTTAGACAGGACAGTATAGAGTAGACAGGAAAGCATTGGGTGGAGAGAGAGGGGAGTGGGATCGGCAAAGGACCATGAGATGGGAGTTGAACTCGGGTTGCTGCGAGCGCAGTTGCGCTGTATTTTGGAGCTCTAATCACAAGGCTATTGGTGCTGACTTAATGTTATATTTAAAATATCCTTCATTTTCCTAATTTCCAATGTAATTTCTTAGTTTTGCCTCTTGATATTGGGGTTAAACGTGACGTGGACATTTATTTATGTATTTTTGTATGTGAGATTCACACATATATATGAAATATAGCTTTATCTGTTATGTGCTCTATTTGTGTAATAGCAGTGGCCCACTGGTTGTGAATTTTTAGTTACACATCCAACCTTTTCCATTACAGAAAAGGGCCTCCTTATTATGGCCTAGCAAGGATAATCCATCCCCTTTCACCATCTGTTGGCCCATAAACACTGCAGCTGGACGGCACACATTAGAAGCTCACTGCTACTGTCTTACATCTCTCCCCATCACACCTGAGACTCATATTCTGTGCTGAACTCATGTCTACTCAATGCAGACATCTCTGAACAACCATGAAAACACACACACACACGCAAACGACTGTGGTTTAGTAATGCTACTGTCATTGACATCACATATCCTCAGTGTTGGGGAAAGTTACTTTTAAAAGTAATGGATTACAATATTGCATTACTCCATAAAAAAGTAACTAATTACGTTACTTAGTTACTTTTTATGGAAAGTAATGCGTTACGTTACTTTTGCGTTACTTTTTAAATCTGGACAGGGCTTGCTTGTTTGTTTTTAAAATAAAAAAGTTCTATTTTTGGCAAATATAAAAGCCTTTTCAAACCAAAAGTGAAATGAATAAGGCTCAGGCTGAAAGGAAAGTAAATTTACGTCCGTACAGTAGAATGCAGAAGAAGAAAGTTCAACACACTTCAGCAATAAAAAACACACACAAATGTTTGTCTAGAGTAATTTTTGCTTATTAGTACGGTTGAACTGGATCATCGAAGGTCAGAAGCAAAGACATTGGTTTATAGAATGGGATTAAATACATAAAGGATATTTGTGTTTAACATTTAACCCATTTAATCACACATTTTTCCCAGATATGACATATATGAATGTGTGTGATATTTGTAAGGATATTAAACAATCAATGTCAATTATTTAAAAAAATGATTGAAAAGTCCATGAAAAAAATGGGTTTTATGTCTGGTCACAATTGTGACCGGTAGTAGAACACAGGGAGTCTAGGTCTATAGTGTAAATGCATTTACAAAATGACAAATCTCCAGAAATTAGTTTAAAGACTGGTTTAAATTGTTGAAACAAGTATTTTATTCCATTAACAAAGAAGTAAACATTGTCTGACTCAGTTTCAAAAAGGACAAAACATCAATCTTATGCAGCAGTTTGGCACAAATAAATATATAAAATGATGACAAAATGACAAATTATAGGAACTTAGAAGGTAATTATTACAGTTTTGGACTGTTTTTGCTTGTAAACGGTGCTTGATCTGTGCATATTTCTCTCCTGATTCAGACTTTTTCACTAGAGAAAGTGTCAATATGGATTATAGACATGAATTTTAGCCAGAAGCAATGGTTTGAAGTTAAAAATGTCCTAATTTTGTATTTATTACAATCACGCGGCTTTTTGCTTCACAAGACATTAACTGATGGACTGGAGTTGTGTGGATTACTGTGATGTTTTTATTAGCTGTTTGGACTCTCATTCTGACGGCACCCATTCACTGCAGAGGTGAGCAAGTGATGTAATGCTAAATTTCTCCAGATCTGTTCTGCATCCAGTCCTCATCTTGGATGCCCTGAGGATGAGTAAATGTTCATTTTTGGGTGAACTGTTAATCATATTGTGTTTATGTAAATATACTGTATATTGTTTTGCATGTGAAGGACAATATGAATATGAACGTGCGGACGGGTGCATGTGGAAAAGGTGATGAAGATGATGATGAAGAAGAAGAAGGAGAGGCAGCAGACATGGAAGGTAGCTCTGAATGTTTGTTTTAACCCATTTAATCCCAAATTTTTCCCAGATATGACATATATGAATGTGTGTGATATTTGTAAGGATATTAAACAATCAATGTCAATTATTTAAAAAAATGATTGAAAAGTCCATGAAAAAAATGGGTTTTATGTCTGGTCACAATTGTGACCGGTAGTAGAACACAGGGAGTCTAGGTCTATAGTGTAAATGCATTTACAAAATGACAAATCTCCAGAAATTAGTTTAAAGACTGGTTTAAATTGTTGAAACAAGTATTTTATTCCATTAACAAAGAAGTAAACATTGTCTGACTCAGTTTCAAAAAGGACAAAACATCAATCTTATGCAGCAGTTTGGCACAAATAAATATATAAAATGATGACAAAATGACAAATTATAGGAACTTAGAAGGTAATTATTATAAACTTCATTATAAACCGAAATAAATAACATAATAAATAAGTAAAATTACAAAATGAAAAAAAAAAAAAACTTAAGGTTTTTAAAACTTAAGGAATAAATTAAATTTTTTTTATAAATAAACATATGATGAAATATGAGCCTATGGTAGGAAACATGTAATCTTTCTTTGCGTGAACATTTGGGCGGCGTTATGCAAATCTTCCCACATAGTGAGGTAGATATGTGGGGGCATGTTCGAACGAGCCGTTTTAGGTAGGTGTGGCTGACTCTTAACTTTTATAAAGAATATCTCTTTGGATTTGAGACTTTAGTCTTTGCAAATTTACAGATCTTCTTTATGCACCAAGAGCTTGTAACACTCCAAAGAGAAAGGAAAAAATGAAATTGCATCGTAACAATACATTAATATCAATCAATTGTCACAACAATTATCAATCAACAGTCACAACTGTGTGCTGGTGTGGAACTCATGGATTAGATGACACCTCCCTCAGATGTTATGGAACTTCTTGAAGCACTCAATGTGCATTGGCCTGGCACACTTCTCACAGCCAAATTATGTGCGACCCTCACAGACACGACATCTGGCAAACCTATTTCCTGCTAAACAAAAGGAATACTTAGACAGAGATTTCTCTTTTGTATAGCTTTTGGAGCATATTTGCAGATGTTATGGTTCATAAAACATCTTTATAGAATCTGCTTGCCTGTGTTTATTGGCCAGTGAGCAACACCATCAAACCTGGGTATATCAGTCACAGCAGCCAACATTGAGGATGGCCTCCCATGACCTTTTGGTGCAATACCACATTTTTTCAGGAGACTTTGGGTGACTACTCGCTGAAATCCAAGGAGATCGTAGTCACCATTCATGACATCTCTGTGGAACAGCCAACTGTTGACCACAGCACTGTGGAGAGTCCAGGCATAAACTGGCCACCACCACTTTTTTGATCTTATTGTGCTGTGGGTCAGATGCATCGCTATCACAGTCGCTTTCTATTGCATCCTTCTCTGTCTTTGGGACCACTGCTATATTGCAAATTGCAGGCCCTGGATCATCAGCATCAAGTAAATCCAAAACTTGACTTAAGGTCAGTCTGAAAGAGAGTTCTTGGCGCAGTCAGTTTACATGAGCAGTCAGTCTAGCAGCTGTTTAATCACTCATAACTCCTCCTATAATCAATGAAGAGAGGTGAGGAGCACACCATAGAATACCAGCAGTTCCTCCATGCTTAAATTAAGAGGTTTGTCTTTGTTCTGAACAGAGTAGAGATTTGACATTTCTATGGTAAGTTCTCTCAGAGATGGTGGGTACATTGCTAAAAACACATCCAATGGATTTGCATTTGTTGCCTTTAGACATGGTGCTGCTGTTGGTTTATACACAATGTAGTCAGGCAAATGGCTTTTTGCTGTTTTTTTGGACTTTCTGAAATGTCTACTCTTGTTGTTCCTTTTAATCAGATGAGCAGAGATGCTTTCTGCCTTGGGCACTGGTATGGTGGCAGTAGTAGCATCTGAAGATAACAATAAAGAGGATGAAGCAGCTTCAAGCTTTTTTTGTGAGACTTCTTGTTCGGATTGTGAAGTTTGGTTGGTCCTCGCAGGCAGGTTCAACCTCCTCAAAATGATCAGATCCAAACAGTTCAATGCAGTAGAATTCAAGATTCTTGATGGTAGGTGAGCTGAGTCACCAGTAAAATCCATGTCAGATGCATCGCTATCACAGTCGCTTTCTATTGCATCCTTCTCTGTCTTTGGGACCACTGCTATATTGCAAATTGCAGGCCCTGGATCATCAGCATCAAGTAAATCCAAAACTTGACTTAAGGTCAGTCTGAAAGAGAGTTCATCAGAATAACACAGAATGACATATGGGGGACATAGACTCCCTGTGTTATACCACCGGTCACAATTGTGACCGTCTTCAATTATCAGCAGTTTGACAACAGAATAAACCATGTAATAATATAATTTCAATATGTATGTATAGATAACCCTTCCATGAAGATGTATGCAAAAAATGTTCTATTTTTGAAGCTATTCAAAAATTAACTTGGAAAACTTACCTGTCATTTCTGAGCTTTGACATCATCCTTCCATTAAGATGGCAGTACCAGGAAATGAATGTGTATGGTCACATGGCCAAACTACCCAATCATGTTAGACCTGCCCTGAACTCATGTAGACATCTTAAATTTTCATTATATATGAACACGTGCTTCATAATAAGAGTTGCTTTTTAATACTACAGAAAAATATGCGAGCAAAAATTGAGGTCATAATTGTGACCGGTGGGATTAAATGGGTTAATTATTGCAGGTTTGCGTCATATTCTGAGTTGCATTATTTTTATTAATTTTGAGGAATACTGAATCTGTGTTCTTGTGAGGGAGATGAATTAATGCATATTCATATTTATTTTAGAACTACAGTAACATATTCTGATTTCTCTCAACATGGGGACAGGAGAGCTGTCAGTCAATAAATTTGAAAAAAAGTAACTTGCGTTACATATTTGAATAAGTAACTCAGATATTCTCTTGTAAATTAAAAAGTAATGCGTTACTTTACTAGTTACTTGAAAAAAGTAATCTGATTATGTAACTCGCGTTACTTGTAATGCGTTACCCCCAACACTGCATATCCTATGACATCACCTCAGCTGATTTGTGTCATACATATCTTTCCACATGAAGCTAGAATTCCCAGAATACATTCAGCCTAATGTGATGACATCGAGTAGATAGATTTGAGCCTGCTGAACAGGAGCAAGGCCGTGGTGGTATTGCTTCCTCCTCCCTCAGTGTAAGCGCTGCCACCACCCTACACCGCAAATCTCGTTTGTCTCCCACACAGAAAGACATACAATGCCAGACAGAGAGAGAGAAAAAAGGAATGAATTGCAATGAGGGACAGAGGGTCCGCAGCACAGCTGAGAGACACTGGAGATGAATTGGACTGAGAATAGCATGGAGAATATGTGGTTTTGATGGACGGTTGTACTCCCATGGTGCCAGGCAGAAAATGAGACTAATTCCTGATTCTCCCCATGGACTCGTACTGCACACACAGAGAGGAAAAGGAATAAAAACACATTAACAGCACACACACCTATATTAAATTAAACACAGCATGAAAAATGGTAAAATACTGTATTGCATATAGATAAACTGCTGTGCTGTAAAACCACATCTTAATGAGTCATACCGTGTATGGACAGCTTCATTGATTATAGGAGGAGTTATGAATGATTAAACAGCTGCTAGACTGACTGCTCATGTAAGAGTGCGTTCTTTAACTGCATGATTCAGTCTAAATATGCATTTAGAATGCTTCCACGATTCAATATATGGGGGCAGAAAATGTATATATTTATATGATTTCATATAGTTAATCAATATCACACGAAGAGTGGCATTTTTTCGCAAAAATCACAAATTTGATAATGATTTTATACAACAATTCAATAAACAAGAAGTCAATATTAAGAGACTTACATTTTAGACACCATATTGCCTATTTTTGCTCTATTTCGCCAACAAAAATGGTTCCAAACACAGCCACAGCGCTGTTTTGCATCTCAGAGCAACATGACAGTGTTTGGTTCCTGAATGAATCAACCGTTTAAATGAGCAATGAAAAAATTTACAATTTACTTAATAGTGACTTGCTGCCACCTACTGGTGGTTTTAATTTCACATTTAAAGTATATTTTCATTTTTTTTTTATAAATTCAAATATCAGTATTCAACATTTTAGGATTAAAATATTAAAACATTATTTATGCATCTGGTACTGCAGGTTAAAGCACCCCATGTCCGTCTAAGCTGCATTGTAAATACTAAATGTCACTTCAGATGCAGCTTTTGTGTTTCCTCTGCATTGCAAAGATGAATTTTGTTGATAATGATAATTTGTTTGGTAACAGCCCCAAATATCTTATTATTCTAATTTACTTTATTGATTAAATATAAGAATTTGACGCAAAAGATAATGCACACTTCTAGAAAAAAGGTAAAAATGCCCATAAGGCTAGAAAATCTCTTTAAACTTGTTGGAAAAGATTAATTTCTGTCACAGCTGTGAACTGACCACACAGAAGAATATCAAAAACTTTAGTAGTCAGCTGTCTACAGCAGTCCTGCAGTGCAACATACTCAGCAAAATATCGTCTGAGTATCGTTATCGATAAAATCCCAGAAAACATTGAGATATAATTTTTCATCAATGTCGCACACCCCTAGGCTAGATATGTAATTCTTCTTTGCTTAGTGATTGTTTGGCACATCTAATTCACTGATCATCGTAAAATAAGTTTTTATCTTAAAATTAGGTTCTCAACGATAACGAGGACAAGACAAAAAATATATGAATCATATTTATATTTTATTTTATAATTTTATTTTATTTTATTTTATTTTATTTTATTTTATTTCATTTATTTATTTATTTATTGAAGGGTGCGTGGTGGGAGAGGGGGGTGGACCCCCAAGAGCTTTGACACAATTCGAACACTGCTCACAGGAATAAATTAGATTGTAAAATGTTGCACCACATCTTAATTTATATAATGTTGATGCACTTGGTAGGGTCAGGCGAACATACTGTTTTATAATGAAAAGAGGATCATAGCAGGCTGTCTCTTTTCTGTTATGACTGACTACCTCCATTAGTAAGTGCTCTCTTTTTTTTAAAGAGGTCTTACAGAGATAATAGCTGCACAATATCTTGCTCTTCTGAATTTTTTACATCTTTGTGCCTCTCCCCTTTAAATCCCCTGTCAGGAGTGCTGGTACATAATTAATGTGATGCCTATTTAACATGCTTTAAACATTTAAAAGCATGTCCCCACCCCCAACTCACGTTTGGAGGGAAATTTGGAGATATCAATAGCCTTGCAGCTGGCATATTGAAAAAAGCACTCTCACTTTACAGCAAACTCAAGTGGAGTCATTGGATTACTCCATTTCCCACAGTCCTTAAGGACTTGCTATTCTAAATGAAGTTATTTTTCAGAAGTTATCGCATCCAGTGGTTATCCTTGTGTGAGGGTAATGTCTGAATGGGTTGTCATAACTTCTAGGAGGGAGGTCTGGTAGAAGCTTGATGCTCCGCATCCGCCAGTCTCGACCTTCGACCTTTTAGGAGCATTCTAATGTGTGGGAAGTCGTGGCCTAATGGTTAGAGAGTCGGACACATAACCCAAAGGTTGTGGGTTCGAGTCTCATACCGGCAGAGTATGGGTCACCATACTTGGCCACATGTCACGTCACTTTATTTATTATCACTTTATGTGGCCGATGAAGTTTCATGAGCCTTTTGCTTTGTGATCCAACTGGCTCAGAGTGAGCTGATCAAATGACTTCAGATATTAAAATTTAGAAACAGTGGTCACACTACATGTAATATGGAACATTGACACTACAATGTGAAGTATTACAGAAATAAATAAATTAGCAAGGAATTCTGTCAACTCAGCCAGTCCTATAAATAAAAACAATAATCCTTCATAAAGTATCGTATCATTCTGAATGTGTACTTCTTGCAAATAACTGCATGGCCCTATTCAGCTTATGAGACAAATATTTTAACATTAAATATACTGTAACACCATGTCCTAACCAGATGCGACACGACAAGATCGCAGTGACAAGCAATTTGACTGTCCACACCAGACGTCGCTTACGGAAAATAACCATGGTTTTACTTTACTCAAGTCACTTTGAATGTGGCATGGTTGTTGGTGCCAGACAGGCTGGTTTGAGAATTTCAGAGACTGCTGATCTACCAGGATTTTCATGCACGACCATCTCTAGGGTTTGCTGAGAATGGCACGAAAAGGAAAAATATCCAGTGAGCTGGGTGCCACTCTGTCAGCTAAGAACTTAAATCTAAGGCTACCATTCACATGGGCTCACCAAAATTGAACAATAGAAGATTGGAAAAAGGTTGCCTGGTGTGACGAGTCTCAACATTTTGCTGTGGCATTTGGATGGTAGGGTCAGAATTTGGCATAATAATATCCATCCTACCTTGTATCAATGGTTCAAGCTGCTGGTGGTGCTGTAATGGTGTGGGGATATTTTCTTGGCACACTTTGGGCCCTACAGCACCAAAAGAGCATCGTTTAAATGCCACAACCTTCCTGAGTATTGTCGCTGACCATGTCCACCTCTTTATGACCACAGTTTACCCATCTTGTGATGGCTACTTTCAACAGGATAACACCATGTCACAAAGCTCAAATCATCTCAAAATGGATTCTTGAATGACAATGAGTTCATTATACTCAAGTGACCTCCATCTCAATCCAATAGAGTACCTTTGGGATGTGGTGGAACGGGAGAAATGCATCATGGAATGTGAAGCCTACTGTACAAATCTGCAGCAACGGTGTGATGCTATCATGTCATTATGGACCAAAATCTCTAAGGAATGTTTCCAGTACCTTGTTTAATCTATGCCACGAAATATTAAGGCAGTTCTGAAGGCAAAAGGTGTCCAAACTCGGTACGCGTAAGGTGTACCTAATAAAGTGGCCAGTGAATGTATATTTTATGACATATTAAATATAACAGAAATATTTGTTAAAAATAAACTACTGCTTTTCTTAAAGCTACATATATAATTAATAAATAAATTAAGTTAATGAGAAATTATACTGTCTACTTTTCCGAATACTTTTCCCCTTATTGCATGAGCAGAATTATATTTGATGTGATTCCCTCTGACAGCACTGATTAGATTAAGATATCTGGCTAATTTAAACCAGATATTTGAAAAACATACTAGTCAAGCATAATATAAAATCTTAATCTGATCCATTCATGATTGAGAAGGAATTAATCTTAAAGTCTCCACTATTGAGTCATCAAGAATCAGAAATCCTATCTGACAGCCATTCAGGCGTTCTGCCGGGTGGAAGACAAATGTTTGAGTAAGATTTCAATTTCTGCCAGCATCTCCTCCTATGAAGCAGAATGATTGGGAGACTGCAGTCAGCGTGTCCGCATTCATTTGCATTGTAAGACAAACAGGAAATGAGATAAATTAGATTTGTGTCACAGCTCAGTTGAGGCAATGGATGAGAAATCGAGTGGAAGGAAGGAGACAGGGAAAAGTCAGAGAAGACAAGGAGAGAAAAGGGGGCAACAGACGTTATCGTGGGCTTCACCAACCTTCCTCTCGTATCTCCACCCCTCCAGTCTAAAAGAGCGCGTTTAACACTGTCCATCTTTAACTGCAGGCCATGATTTGATCACTGTATATAATTAATATGATTAGAGAGTCTTTTTTGAGTCATTCAGTGTAAAGTCTTATACAAGCAAAAGTCAAAGGTTAGGATTGTTTCATTCTGTTGTGACATGGCAGAGCATGCAAGACTTAACTAATAAGGCAAATCTGCTATTCACAAAGATAAAGAAGAAATACAATCTTGAGTATTCGTGAGAACATTCAGTTAGAACTTTGCTATTTCAAGGCCATCGTACATGCCGTTATTGATTTATTTTCATTACAATTCTCATTTGTCACAGTGGCCAGGAAGGATTCTACTCTGGGATGATGAAAAAGCCAGGTGGAAATCATTGTTTGTGCAGGAGGAGCTCAAGGACAAAGGTGGGTGTGTGTTTCTTGGGTTCTGTACAAGCTGAATTCACCATTTTTTTATGTTGTTGGCTTTATATGAAAGGATTCATGGGGGGAACACATGAAAGGAAAAAGGGGGGATGAGAAGCAATACAGTACAGCAATGGATGACTGTAACTTCAGGCAGGACAAGCCACAGGCAAGGACAGACATAGTTTAAGTAGTTATCCTGCAATACATATATGACAGTAAAGACATTTATAATGCTGACAATTGAGCTTTGTCACCAACAGCACATTACATTATAAAATATATTAAAATAGAAAAAATATTAAATTGTAATAATATTTCACAATATTAGTGTTTTCAATGTGTTTTCTTTCTTTTGCAAATAACAAGCATAAGAAACTTTTAAAAACCTTAATAAACTCTCTAACCCCAGGCTTTTGAACAGTAAAGTGCTTCTTTTTAAAACAAGCTGTTTAAAAGGCATAAAGGGCCCAGAGCTCCTAAAAAATAGCACATAAAGTTTTAGTTACCCCACATCCTCAATATGTCTAGCTATATAGCATGCAAAAATTACATCAAATGAGTCAGAATGTATGTGAAAATCACCTGGATGACCTACTACATCTGCTGAGTTTCTGAAATGTGCTCATGATGGCATATAAAACTTTACTTTAAGACCATGGGACAGTTTTCACATTACAGTTAGCATCACAGTTGGCAATGGCAACATGACAGATGTGTGTCTGGATTGCACACATTTTTACATTGTAATGCTAGAAAAGTACTTAATCAAATGCAGTACAGAGCTTTGCATTGTCTGCACTTTGCACTGCATTCCCAGAATTGAAATGATTTATTTCTTAACGTTTAACCATTTTAAATGTCTACAGTCAAGATGAAGGACTAAAGCAACACAAGTGAACACAATATCTAGGGACTTGGGGGAAAAAAGGGTGTGAGATGTCTTTCACAGAAAGATATGAGCGTTTCTTTTCTTGGCTTCTATTACTGCTGGCTCTCCTTCTTGAAACCTGTCTGCAGTGATATAACACCATGAGCCAGGCATCCTGAACTCCTGATGTACCTGAGAAACACCTGCAGAGATTACGACAGCTGCCCTCATTTCCAAAACTGCAGCATAGGAAAAACGAACAACACTAAATAGTACAATAATTCTGCAGTCATTAATTGGTAATATGGCAGATTTTCTACAGCAGAGGAGATGTTAGTGGTAAGCTTCCACTGTGGTGTGTAACAGCTGAAAGAATAGCCGGCTCGAGCTGTGTGTCACATTCAGTTCAGGGGGAAACGTGGGACAACACAAAGCCTGCTGGACCAAAAGCTCCCTTTGATCTGCTCTGTGCGTCTGCTGTTCTGTTTCATGTGCAAAGCAGCGGGCATGTGTCCCCACTTCATATCATGTTTATAAAGCTGTACTTTAGTGAAACAAAACAAAGGGCCACCCACACACACTCATTTTATCTGTTTTATGTTAAAGTGTGCTTGCTTTCAGAGCACTATTTCCATGCTGTTTGCTACAAACACCAACCTTACTAACATCTTTATATTAACAAAAACATAGTCTCATACTATGAAAATACTAGTGTTTTTAAATGCTGTAGACATGCACTAAAAGGGTTATTCTGTAAAAATCTATAAAACCTTAGAGTAGCATTCAGGTCTATTTAATCACCAGTAAGACAACATGAAAGAGAAATCAATGACCAACAAGAATGCAAACAAGATGAATAAGTAACTCAACATTGATGAGAGGGAAAACAATGTCATTTATAAATGGATTTTTAACATTGACTGAAGATCAATATCAAGCTTTATAAACAATGCACAAAAGCTGCTCTTTTTAACAGAATTTTAATCAAAAGTCCTAAGCAGCACAACTGTCTTCAACACTGATAATAACCACGTTTCTAGAGCACAAAATCAGTATATTGGAATGATTTCTGAAGGATCATGTGACACTGATGACTGGAGTATTGAATTGAAAATTTAGCTTTGCCATCACAGGAATAAATGACATCTTAATATATATTAAAACAGAAAACAGCTGTTTAAATGCTAATAATATGTCACAATATTAGTCTTTACAGTATATTAGATAAATAAATGCAGCCTTGGTGAGCATTCAATACTTAAATGAGTAAAATCTTAGATTACAAACTTTTGAACTGCAGTGTATATTTTTCAGGCTCACACAGTGGGATTTGTAAGGCAATATTTTCTGTAAAACTGTTTTGAAAAGACATGAATTATGAAAAGCAATAGGGGGCCTATACAAATACAACTCACTTGACTTTTCAGTCTGTCGCCTCCAACAACCTGGCTTCATTTTGGTTTGTCATATTTTTCACAATCCAATCAATTTCCAAATCTCAGGACTGGCCTAGTTTTTGTCACCCTTTGAATATTTTGCTTCGCTTTGAAATACATAAATACATTTAAGATACATTTTGAATGAGCCAAAAAGAATGAACGTCACACCTCTGTTTACCCCCCGGCCGCCCTGCCCTGCCTGCACCGCCATGGCTGCCCGATCTGCATGCTCCGCCATGGCCCCCCGCTCTGCATGCTCCGCCATGGCTCCCTGCTCTGCCTGTTCTGCTTCATGAGCCTGGCCCTCCGTCCCTCCCCCAGTTCCGCCTCCACTCCACCACCCTCCTGGACTTGTTGGGTTTTGTTTGTGTTTGTTTGGGCGTCTGGAGCAGCACTTAAAGGGGGGGATATGTAATGTGGGGTTTGGTGTTTGTTTCATGTTCATGTTTTCCATGTCTTTTATTTTGTAATTGTTTCACCCTGTTAGTGTCATGCTTCCCTTGCCCTCATGTATCTCTGCCTTGTGTATGTGTCATGTTCTGATTGGTAGTCTTAGTCATGTGTCTGGTTTCCCATTGGTTTGTTCTTGTCATGTGACCCTCATTGTCTGATATAAGTAGCCATCATGTTCCCATAGTCTTCGTCGTGTATTGAAGTTGTAACCCGCTGTCGGTGAGTCTAGTCTGTTTATGCCTCGTCAAGTCTGTTCATGCCTAGTCAAGTCAAGTCAAGTCTGTTCATGCCTCGTCAAGTCTGTTCAAGTCAAGTCTAGTCAAGTCTTTGTTTATTGTTTGGATGTTTGGATCACTTGTAAATAAAACTGCACATGGGTTCTCACTAGGCTCACCTTCAGTTGACTGAATCGTTACAATCATTGCTCTTTTGTTGATTTTGATTGCTTCCATTGTCCTCATTTGTAAGTCGCTTTGGATAAAAGCGTCTGCTAAATGACTAAATGTAAATGTAAATACATCAAATTTCTATGTAACAATTGAAAGGTTTACAAAATTAGCTAATTTTTCAGACAAATAAATAGGAAATATTGTTAATCTAACATATTTTAATGTAGTCTGAACGCTAACCACTACTGTTTTTACAGTGTACATAAAATAGGTTGCCAACAGCAATTCAGGTTGACAAATCTCATAATCTGGTAAGGTATACAAGAAACAAATAAAGGAAAGATATAAATTGAACATTAACCTTTACTACACGAGTATACCTTGTGACAAACGACAATAGCTGACAAATCCTCAGAGAAGTATTGCATAATCCTTGTTTTTTTTGACATGAACAAGCTGCTATAAGCATTGTTTCTGTCAGCACTTGTGTGTGTATGTGTGTCCTGTCACACATTTGGTTGAGTGATGGAGTGTCGTGACAGTTACTAAATTGTATTCTGTGTGGTTAGGAGGAAGAAGTCTTTATTTCTGCCACAGTAAACAGTGTAATTTCACAGTGCTGTTTTTCTCAGCACCTCAACCAGGGATGGATCTGTCCGTCAGCATTGTCTCTGCTGCATTCACTGCCCAGATACACACACACACACACACACCTGGTATTAAGATCAATCACACATGATCCAATCATATGTGGTCAACCAGGACAGACTGCCATTTACACTTAATAATAACATGAACCTCAAAATTGTCTCTTAAGACCACTTGTGATCAGATTCTTAATGACATAAATGTTTAAAGTTACATGAGGGTGAGAAAATAATGAAATAATACCAAGTGTAAAATATAAACCCACTGACAAGACATGCAACTAATGAAGCCAAGAAATCAATGTTCTTTAAAACGATAGAATATATAGATCTTAAACCAAGGGAACCAGACTATATTGCATTTTGCATATTGCAAAAATCACCAGACTGTGTTAAAATCAACAACTACAGGAAGCAAAATCCAAACAAAAAGCACTTCAGGGTTGTATTTGTGACTAAAACTAATAAAAATATAACATGTAAATAATAAACATTAGATGGGGGAAAAATTATAAATGTTGCACTGCGAACTAGCTTAAATTAAAATACATTAAAGTTAATGTATTAAAATTACAAAAAAAATAAAATAAAGCTATATATAAAAAAATATATAAAATGTAACAAAAATAAAGGCAATTTTTTAAAATAATAAACACTATAATAGTATATAAATAATACTAACATAACACTGTACCCTTACAACAACAAAATGGCTGTATTTGTGTACATGACAAAGCAGTGGATGGGGGCAGGGGACGCAACAAATGTAATGACATCACCCTCAGGCTAGTGTGTTTGGAGGAATATGCAGTTGTTGTGGCGGAGCAGTGGAGCATCCTCCTGTTTCTTCCACTCCTCTGAGCACAGCAACACAAACAATAGAAGCATTTATACATTTACCACAGACCACGGAAGACATATTATCTCTGCTGGCTATTAATAGCCTCTATCAATTCACAGCATTCATTGGCTTTGATCACACTCCCTCACATTTGAAAGACAGTCCAGGTGCAATGAGGCATTCAGAGAGCAAAGAAGAATTTGTCAGGTTATTTTTAAGTGACATCGGGAACTGATGGTAATGCGGAAAACATAATTATGGCTTTGATTGAGTGTAATGAGAGAGTATTTTTGTGCGTATTAAATTCATCGTTGACTTTATGCAAATGAGAAGATGACGGAAGTACATCAGTGGGGGTAGTGGTCTGTAAATGGTGTGTATGGGTAATTGGGACTACATTGTCGCATTATCCCCACGTCAGTGGTGCATGTAAAAAATGTCTCCCACCTTTCCATAGCGACAGGGTTATAAATCAAACTCACTCCTAATTGGCCAAACTCAGGCAGGCATAATCTTTGAACACATTCGCTGTTCATTAAAGGGAGAGAGAGAGGGAGCTAGTTGGCAAGTGGCTTTGTAAACAAGGGGTGACATGACCTTACGTTCCTGAGCAGAGATCAAAGTCAGTAATAAAATATCAAACATAAAAGAAAACTACACAGAGATCTCAACTACAAATAGCTTTGAGCTAGTCAGCAAGAGGATCACAGGGTTGTTGGTGTTTTATAAATCTAGTGCAGTTGAAGGAAGGTACTTTGCAGTCCTTAACACTAATGTTTGCGAAATAGCTCTGGTGCAACATTTTGTAATGAAACTTACATTTTAAAGCTGCCACTGAAGCATTGCTTACATTGATAGTGATTTTATGACTGGAAGTCTCAGGTCACTGGGTCACTATTGTGCACCAAGTTGTTGGTGGGCTGCTGAACATAAGTTTCTAAAATAAAAAGACTCATTGACATTAAATAGAATTTGTTATTCCATTTTGAAATGGAGTGTTTGTATGTAAATTGTAGCCCCACAGCTGCAATATCACATGAACGAGAGCGGCGAGTTTCAGACCAAATGTACAACTGTGAATGTGACATTGTATGCAACCAGGTAACTTACATTTTAAAAGAATACTGCCATTTTCACGATTATTTTTTTCCAAAATAAGTTAAAAACAATGCAACAGAAATGGTCACACACTTACTGTTGTTTGGCAAAATTTCGCAAGCAATATCCAGTCATTTAAATAGGAATCCATACGTTTTCAGGGACTTTCATATGAGGGTGAAAAAGTTGCAGATTTCACTCATGTTCACGTTGGTCAGGCAAATTCACAGCACTGACTGACAAAAATCTGCTTGTTTGGAAAGTGATTTCTGTGCTTCATACATCGCCACGCTACTGACAATAGCAATTTTTTGCTCGCAAAATTTCTCTGAAATGTGACCGCACTGTGATCAGGCGAGTTAACAATTCAATGACTCACTAAAATACAGAGCCACCTGATTAGTTCCTGAAGGAATCAGTGTGTTTGAACAAATCAGCTGAATAACAAATTCAAATGAATAATTTGTCATTCACCCACAAGACAGGCACCTGACACCATCAGAAAAAGCAGAAAAAAGTCACTGAAATCCACTACTATGCACAGAATGTTTGGAAATTAGCAACCGTTTCTGGTCATTTTGTGGATGCAGTTTGTTGTCAGTGTAAACAAAGCCCGAAACCAGAGATCCAAATGGCACCAAATTAGATTTAGACGTTCTATTTGGACTCCAGTATGGACTGTGGGTGTAAGATTGATTCATTATAAGGCAAAACTAATCACAAACTGTTGCCAGCTGACGGTGTTCATGCCCTGAAAAATGACCAGTGTGTTGAAAAACAGCCTTATTAAATATCACACTGGGCTCATGTGGTCTTACAGCAGGCAGGATAACACAATGATAGCCTATCTCCTCTATACTTGGCTTGATTTAGCACAAACATTATTAAATACTTGAAGATAAAATAATCAGTAAATGCATTATGTGCATACAGACACACGCATTATAAATACCCAAAATATGCCTGTTCAGTCTGGCTTTACAAATTTTTATTTAAATGCATGCAAACTATCATGACTGCAAAAAGTGTAAGTGGTGTATGCTATACGCACAATGTCACTGGCATGTCAGCAAACTCAAGTAGACAGAAGAAGGTGTGGATGTTGCTCAAGGACTATTTGTGATGAAGTAGACTCTTCATTAAACAAAACCAGACAGGTCTTGTGGACAAAGACATGAGCAGAAAGTGATAATTGCTAGTTTAAGTTGATGTTAACACCATAAATTTGTGAGATTAGCTTAGGGCTAGAAATGTTAGTTTATGTCAAATATACATTTATATTTAAACAAAGTTCACTCAAAAAAAGAAGTTCTGCCCTAATTTACTCACCCTCATGTTATTCCAAATCGACATGACAAATGTAGTAGGTTCAGATTACTTTCATACTATACAGAACATCCATTTTATCTAGGGATGGGCAATATGTCGGTAGAAACGATTTACTGGTAGAAATGTGTCAACCGTTAGAGATTTTGGACTATCGTCTCTATTGCGGTTACACGTTCACATGTGCTACGAAAACAAATCGTCTGCACAAGTTTCTATGCATTGCGGTTTAAAAACAGGTGATTTTATGCCGTTGACATGCAATCAGCAGTGAAAGAGAACTCTTAAAGTGACAGCAGTCTAATATTACTTGTCTGTCATTTATGTTAACCAAATATCTCTCTTGACTCAATTACTTTTGTATCTTTAATAATAAGAAATATATATTTAATTTACACAGTGAATAATATGCAGTGTTTTTATAAATTTGATTACTTTATACAATGTATGGAGCATTTCTAATTTATCTGTTCTACTATAGTAGTTTTGTTGTCCTATTGCTTGTAATTAGTTTCTTATTCTCATTTAATTGCTGATTGTTTACTTGTCTTCAGTGAGCTTTACTTTTTTTAAAAATTTAGGCTAGTTTTTTTGTGATATTGACACTGGTGACAAGAATTATGAAATTCATATGGTATCAAAAATGTTTTTATCACAAAGACCTTATTTAAAGCAAAAATAACTATATTGTGATATATATTGTCGCCATGAAATGAAATGACTCATATTGTGATATAAGATTTTGGTCGTATCACCCACCCCTATTTTTTATCGGTTTATGAAGTATTTACATATTCAAAAGTACAACCTACTCAGAGAGTATGCGATTTTAGATGCAACATTTTAGTCTTAAAGATATAGTACACAAGTCGCATGGATGACTTTTAAGGTGCTTTTTTAGTCATTTTTGGAGCATCACTATCTTGTCAAGAAACACTGTCAATATTCTTCAAAATATGAAATTGTTTTTTGTTCAAGAGACATATGAATGAGTGAATGATGACAATTTTCAATTTAAGGTGAAAAACCAAAGCACAAAAATGAATACATGACAAGTTAAAATCCATCGAAAAAGGGAATTTGTAGAGGAGACAGTTTCAGAAAGTTTGAAAGGCTTCCATGTTTGACAGTATAATGAGACAGCTGTCATCATTTCATAAAGAACATTAACGAAGGAATGTCTAACTATGCAGAGAACTATTTAAAGGAGAAACAAGGAACACCATTTTTTTAGAATAAAACAGAATGTACAAGAGTGGTTGAGGGTTTCCATGCACAATAGGAGGTCGTTGTGTACCCACAGAGTGGTGTCTGAAATGTCCGAGCTGAAGTTGCCCACCCATCACACTCTTATTGTGCCAGTGGGGGAGATCATACAGAATGGCACAGCGTCACCACGGGAGTCAAGACTTGACAGGAAAGCACAGTGGGAATCATGATTAGAAGCAGTACAGAACTCCTGTCTCTAAGCAACGCCATCGCTCTGTGTCAGGAAGTCAAACTGCACATCTGAAGACTGTCATTTCATCCGTTTAGTGTTCATGTTACTTAAACTGTAAAGACTTCTCTACCCACTTGTATCCTGCACCACAAAAACGGAACTTGTCACCTTGAGATAAGTTGCGCTAGTGTGACGTCAACGCTTTGGAATGCAATACACATTGCGACATGGCGAGTTTAAATGCATCCTTCTAAATGAAATTTAAGAGCCATGACAGAGGGGATGACTTTCACTGAATAACCACTTAAATTTTGCTTTCTTCCTCATATAAAGCTGAAATTTGAAGATAGCCTGTAACCATGTTACAGAAGAATACACCATACGATAGCAACTTCTGAAGCAGTGCAACAGCAAGCAAACTAATTTCAGTAAAATCCCCCATTTAAAGCTATTGCATGACTACAAATATATTTTATGGCTCTTTTTGTAATGATTGAATTGAATTGTTGTTAAGTGGAGTTAAGGGTAGTGGTGAATAAATAAATACACATATAATATAAAAATAAATACATAATAAATACAGATTTTTTTAAAAGAAATTAATACTTTCATTCAGCCAGGATGCATTAAATTAATCAAAAGTGACAGTAAGACAATAATGTTTAGTGTTTAATGTTCAAATAAATGCAGCACAGTTTCCACAAAATATTAAGAATGTATTGATAATAATAAGAAATGTTACTTGAGCATCCAAACCTGCATATTAGAATGATTTCCGAAGGATCATGCAATACTGAAGACTGGAGCAATTCACTTTTGCCATCACAGGAATAAACTACATTTTTAAATCAATTAAAAATAGAAAGAGTTATTTTAAATTGTAATATTTCACAATATTATTTCATAAAATTTCACACTGCTTTTACGGTGTAATATTATTAGTATATACAGTTGAAGCCACTTACATGTTTTGTTGCATTCAAACATGTGATATTGTCCAAAGACTGGCAAGGCTTTGACAGAATATTATGAATTGAGAGTGCTGATACCCCAATTCTTCACTTACAGTCAAACCTGCCAGAATGAAGGTTTCATTCCATAATAAAAGCCAGCACATGTTATACTGTGCCACATTAAAACTAAAGTCAGAGTGCAGAGAAGATAATGGGTTTAAAGTAATCTCATGACCTGCGATAAGCATTTCATTATCTTTACATACCTCCTGCATTGGAAACAGGTCGTTAGATAAGTGTAAAGATGATTAATACTTTGCGAAGATCCTTAAAATGGGTGTTCTCTTAATAACCCCTTTTACCCACCTCTGTTAAAAGATTAATCAGCACATTAAGCTTCGGATTTCCCATGTGGCATGTCATTAACACATGCCATTATGTTGAGAGCTGGACTTTATGTGCCAGTGCCATCACTCAGAGCCTTATGAGAAAAAAAATAGCTGGGGTTTTAATGCATGAAAAGCTCCATGAAATAAAATGTTTGGACAGAGTTGAGTTTTAAAAGAAGAATTCTGTTCTGACAGCTTTAAAACAACAGAACAACCTGTCCATTCAGGAAGTGAGAGACAGACAGAGGGACAGAGATAAAAAAGACCAAGATAGAAAGAGAGATTCTGATTTTGAAACTAATGAGCAACTGCTAGCAGAGGAAAGCAGCGTGTTGGTTTAGAGCCATCAGTGTCCATTTAAAGCAGAACTGACACTTTATTTAGTTGTGTGACTTTGCAGAAGCTTCTACTGAAGAGAAATACTGCTCAGGAGCATAAAACAGGCACAAAGGAAACACAGTTTTGTAGTTGAAACATTATAGATAAAAGGCTTCCAGTTGCTCAAAATGAAAATTTAATGAGTGGCTGAGGAAACTCAGCACACACACAGTCACACACATGTATACATAAGTGTTCACACCATATAATGGATATAATGAACATGTTGTTTTAATATCCAAGCTACTTGTCTTTGATTCTTCATCAGCAGAAATATATACAAGATAAATAACATGAAATTCTGATAAGTTAAAATTCACTAAAATTCCCTTAATTTTAATTTACTTAATTTTTATTTGATTTACTTCAGAGTTACGTGCCCTCTAGAAGCTTGCGCTCTGCAAGTTAACGGCGTATTATTGTGCCATCTCAAAGAGGCACAAAATCACTTTCACGGACTTTTTCATTAACTGTTCCCTCCTGGTGGAATGACCTGCCCAACTCAATCCGAGCAGCTGAGTCCTTAACCATCTTCAAGAAACGACTAAAAACACATCTGTTCCACCTTTATTTGACCCTCTAACTCTAGCACTTTCTATTCTATTTTAATTCTACTTTATCTATATTTATCTTCATTTGTAAGTCGCTTTGGATAAAAGCGTCTGCTAAATAACTAACTAAATAAATAAATAAATAAATACATTTCAACAGATGAACTGAAAAAAGTCAGAAAGCTCTCGAATTGCATCAAAAAAAAAATTGTGTTCCAAAGATAAACGAAGGTCTTACGGGTTTGAAACAACATGAGAGTGAATAATTAATGACATAATTTTCATTTTTAGGTGAACTATCCCTTTAAGAACAATTATATAAAATTATATAGTTATTGTTACAGTTATCTGTGGTGTGAACAAGCCTTTACTGTGTCTATAGATCCATGTACTCCTGAATGAATTAATGATTCACTGATTCACTCATGAAAACAGTCACTCTTTTGGTTTCTGAGTGAATCACTGTTTTGAACGAACTGGTTGAATGGATGAGTCAGTCATTCACTTATAAAGACAGTCACTTGTCACTACCTACGCACCGGCATAACATTGTAACGAGAAAGAGTCAATAAAAAACCTTCAACACTAGTGCACAACTGGACAGAACTAACTGTTACATATAACAAAAGTTCAGAATTTCCGAATACAGGCAAGACATACAGAGATTTAATGGAGTGATAAATAGAACTAAATATGAGAATAACCTCCCATGTCCAGACATTCTAATGGCAGACGAGGAAGCATAAATATAAATAAAGTTCCCAGTATGAGCATTTAATTGCATTTGTTCTGCAGACATAAAAGCAGAGCATTGCATCCTCTACTTAATTAACCACGAACAAGACAAGCATGAATGATGTTTACAGCAAGTGGACAACAGAGGTTATGAGAATAATGCTTGTAAATGAAACAAAGGAAAAGTTTGAAAATAAATAAATAAATAAATATAGGAGGAGGATACAATAATGCAACCTTAAAAATAGACATCTTAGAAGCCCAATAAAATACAATGAAAATATTGAGACTTTGACAATGATTAATGGTGCTCAATAAATACACCACATGACATTAATTCAGGAAGAACTGTGTATTCCAATATCTTTTCAAAATCTGTTCTTGACTCCATAAATCTCAGCGATTTATGCTCAGGGGTACACTACTGTGACATGGAGCAGAGACGGGACATATGCGATTACATATGGTCCGGATGCAGCGGCAGTCTGGGATGTGCATTAGGCAACATACAGCTTTACTGCTCTAATCTGGATCATCTGATCCTGGGTCAGATTAAACTGACCCTCATCCTCATCTAAGCAAAACCTCACACACGGTCATGCATTTGCAGTATGGCAGCTGAGGCCTGACATAGATATCATCTTGTGAGTTTGCGAATGTGTGTCAGTGTTTACAGCAACACTGTGTGAGCGGTTATGTCTGATTTGCAAACAAATGATGTACGGGTTCGTTTAAGTGAGTCAGTTGAAAAGATTTGTGATTCACAATTGAGTTTTTTAGTCTGGAACACACACACACAAACAATGGTACACACACATTCATAATTTACATTAACGCATTGTCTATTGTCTTTATCCATCTGATGAACCTCATTATCCCAAGCCAAATACTTCTCAGCCTGATGATACAAAGGACATGTCTATAACAATTTGAAACAGAACACAAATAGCATGTTTTTTATACTCTCTGGCTGTTTTTATTCAGTTTATCACACCATTTGCTTCAGGGCTCCAAACAAAAAAATCGAGTAAGGAGCCATTGGCTCCTATAAGAAAAAATTTTAGGCACCAAATAATTTTTTTATGTGCCACAGAATAAATGTGTTCATCCGACGTGACGTCGAGAGTGACCGACTGAAAGGGAACTAAGGTTCACTTAAAGTGGGAATTAAACGTCTTTTAAAACTTTGTGAAAAATATATAGTCACAAAGAATTTTTCATGACACAGAATCTGCACCAATGTCATGGACCATAAGCATCACTTCACCACTGAGTGTAGTTTGGGCTCCTCCTCGGTGCATCCTTTAAGTGTTGTCATATGTCTTTATGGTTATTCTGAGGTAAATGTATATTACGTTGCAATGTTTACAAGCTTTACACGTTTTCCGCAGTTTGAAACACTGAATGAGCTTTTACATGAGACATTTCAGTAAGTTGTACTGTAGGCTTTCTTATAAAATAGGCTACGTTTTGATGTTAATTCATGTTAATTATGTACTACAGTATAAACAGAAAGATATAATGGGTTCACTTGTCGCTTGAACTGAGGCGCTAAAGCGATCGCGCCTGCCGCATTAAAGAGCGCCAAAACTGTATTTGAATTTCGTTATGAATTTGGCATAATTTTAAAGTTGATACTTTGTTTATTAAAAAGTAACAAAGCATTTTGCGATTGATGGACGTTGTGCACGAAATAGACTCTGCTTTTCCACACTTTTACTTGCACGTCTCCGTCATTTCGATCTCTCTCGCGCTGCACAACTGAGCTGCATTTAACAGGTGTGCGTCAGCGCTGCTGTGCAGCAGAGATGAGGACTGTTTGAAACTATTTTTTCCACTAAAACTTTGATGTGCATCGTCTCAGTTTAATACGTTAACATAGCAAATGATGCGATCTCAAAACAATCAGGAAAAAAGGCATTACATGCAAATTTTTAAGTCATAACATGTAAATTTATATAGTCGCCAGTGGCGACCTCAGCAAAAACTTCACTTGCAAATTAATATTTTTGGTCACAAATGCGACCATTTTAGTCGCAGTCTGGAGCCCTGTGCTTACTGTTTCTGTGTGGCCCTGACTGCTCCCAGTGCATTTTATCCAATCAGAGGTGACATGTTTGTTTTACCCAGGCATCTCCCACCTCATGAGCACAGAGATGACTGACAGGTGGAGGGGAAATGTCATGATATAAACAAGCTCTCTATTTTCCACACTGTACTTTCAAGCCACTCTAATTTCTTCTAAAGCAGAGCCAAGGTTTCTCAGGGCTGTGTTTAGCAATGCAAAACAGGACAGCTTTCTTCTAAGGTCACCCCACAGAAGATGTGTGGAAAATCAGTATGTCCCTGGACCATTATCATCATATTCTGCATTGCTGTGACATTTCATTGTTTCATTAGGTGCAATTTTTTTTTTAATTGTTAGGATGCAAAATGAGATCTGCAAAATCTTGAGTGATGTAAGAGTATGCATAAGAGTATGCAAAAAAAACCTTGACCAAACCATGAACCAAGTTACATAATTTATCATACACTCATTTATCAACACAGACTGAATTTATAAATATAAATTGTATGTAGTTATAATTCTGAATATATAAATGTAAATTGGAATATATAGATAAAAGTTTGAATATACAGATACAAATACATAAAACATGAATCATGATATGTATAGAAGTAAATCTAGTTAGAATTTAGAATATACAGAAGTAATAATTTTATAAGATTTATACATATATATATATATATATATATATATATATATAAATTTTCTGTTTATAACTTTAAAACTTTGATTATTGCTGAATCTTGTATGAAAATGATTGCACAGGTATTGTGCACAAATATGCTTGTACACAATTAGTGAATAAGACCTACTTGGAAATGAGCCTGATCTTATTAGTATTAGTATATATTCATATATAACATTGTACATGCATTTTTAGAGAGCGAGTAAAGGAAAAAAAGACTTCAAGTTTGGACAGAGTACAGTTCACTTTAGAGGACTTTACAGGGGTGTTTTGATTGCAAAGACTGGACTGTTTTTGAAGAAGCTTCAAGCAATATTGATGCATATATCTCTTTCTGTACTGAATGCATTTTTCCTTATAAGATGTTTAGAGTATTCCCCAATAATAAGCCTTGGATTTCAAATAGAACAAAAGATCTTCTGCATAAAGAGAATATAGCTTTTCAGATGGGAGAATCACAAAAAGTTAGAGAGATCAGTATGATGTTGAGAGTAGAAATACAGAAGGATAGGTTAACGTTTAAAGATAGAGTGGAAGAGCAGCAGAATGGAAAAAAAAATTAAGATCAGCATGGCAGGGGATCAAAACCTTGACAGGTATTGAGAGAATGGATACCAAGATAATCAGATTGGATGGTTTTAACTCAGACATAAATTTCACTGAAGGTTTGATAATCATGATTTTAGTGCAGAAATCAATTATTTAAAACAGAGAACAATATCTAGTAAGTTTGAAAATATTGAAGTTCATAAGGTTAAATGTCTTTTTCAAAATACAGAGGTGAAGAACAGTCCAGGGCCTCATAACATAGGAGGCTAGGTGTTAAGGACCTGTGTAGATCAGTTATGTGGAATTTTTCACTATATACAGTATATTTTTTAGAGTCTCTTAAGGTACAAAAAGTCCCCCCCAAAATGGAAGAAATCTAATATAGTCCCTCTGAATTTAAATGATTTTATACCAGTTCCACAGGTTCACTGCAAGATTGTTGTTTGTCACCCTTGTTATATTTTATGTACACAAATAATTGTCGCAGGTCATATGAGGATAGGCATATTATCAAATATGCAGATGACTCCATGATAGTCAGTCTTCTACAGGAACAGGATTGAGGGGATTGTCCTGTAGATGACTGTTATGTGGTGCAGCAAATTCCACCTTCAATTAAATATGAAAAAAACGAAGAATATGTTAATCGATTTTAGGGAGATCAACATTAAGTCCAGGGTTGACGAATATAAATGGAGTGGATATGAAATGACTGATAATCATAAATATCTTGGGATAGTAACTGATGACAAACTAAGTTTTAAAGCAAATGTATCAGTTGTTTGCAAGAAAATTCAGCAAAGAATGTTTTCATTTAATATATGTAACAAAATGCTGACTTTATTTTATAAGTCTTTTATTAAATCAGGGTTCTCTTTCTGTATTGTAGCCTGGTTTGGTAATCTTACATTGTCAAATAAAAATAGGTTGATCAGTCTTGTCAAAGTGGCAAGAAAAGTTATTGGAATAAGTCAAAATCAACCCATTGAAATTTATCGTAGACCAAGGTACATTTAATTTTAAGGAATTTGGATCATCCATTACAGAAAGAATTTCAGTTGTTGCCCTCAGGGTGCCGGTTTAGAGTACCTGATGGAAAAACTAAATGTTTTAACGGTTTCTTTGTTTTTTGGTTTGATGAAGTCTTCTTAAGTAGGTTGCTTTGTGATTATTTTTTTTTTGGATTGGTGTGATGTGTAATATTATTATGATTGTAGATTATCTATTGTCTGTATGTGTTATGACTTGCTGCTGTAAAACTAGTTTCCCCTAAGGGGAACAATAAAGGTAAACAAGCAAACATACATTTGGAAAAATGCTGAAATATACCATACGTATTGTCAGCATCTAAAACATAAAAGTATTTATTTACGCACAGTTTTAGAAACTTATATATCCATACGGATACAGGTGCATCTCAATAAATTAGAATGTTGTGGAAAAGTTCATTTATTTCAGTAATTCAACTCAAATTGTGAAACTCGTGTATTAAATAAATTCAATGCACACAGACTGAAGTAGTTTAAGTCTTTGGTTCTTTTAATTGTGATGATTTTGGCTCACATTTAACAAAAACCCACCAATTCACTATCTCAACAAATTAGAATACTTCATAAGACCAACATTGAATTTATTTAATACACGAGTTTCACAATTTGAGTTGAATTACTGAAATAAACGAACTTTTCCACGACATACTAATTTATTGAGATGCACCTATATTTCTGCAACTTTCACCTCAACCCCTAAACCTAAACAAAATTCTAGGAAGATACAGTAAATGTACAACAACAGTAATTGTAGTTTAAGTATACTATTAAATAGATGTTTTTAAGCTCACATTAGACATTTATTTTCAGTCATGGTTCAAATGCATCAATCAAAGCCCATTTCCAATCATCAGCTTTCTTTGGCTTTACATATTTTAAGGAGAGAGTGTAAATCTGTGCAAAACCCTTAAGGAAGGTATTGGCGAAGAGCAGGAGCACTAATAGCAGGCACAGCTAGTTTTCAAAAGGATTCTGTTAGTATATCTACTAACTGTCAGTGTTCTGTGTTAGGCACAGCCTGAAGTGTGGCACTATCTTTTGTTCTCCATTTTATTGAGCAGTGGACACAAAAACGTTGTCAGATCTGTGCTAATCTAAGGAAAAAGTCATTTGTCTTTCTGTGTAAATTATATAGCTAGCAGAGTGAATACAAATGAACTGGTCAGTGGTTGAACATCTAATGACTGCTACAGTGCCATGACCTGAATGGCCCTCATAAAAGTATTTATCGGCCGCAGAGTTTGTCTGCTTTTAAATCTGATGCATGAAAATACACAGCAAATTCAGTGTCATTACAGTCTTCTGCTGATATGTGCAGCTGTGTCCCAAACAGCATTAGTGCTTTAAGTCAGTTCCTCATCTCAGAGTTCATTGATTCAGAAGGCTGGCGAGGGTGAGCGATTAGCCATTAACAGACTGATGCTAATGGATAAACAGAAGCAAAATTCACCAGTTGTATCTCTTGGAAAAAAGAGAAAAATATTCATATGCATATCTATAAGAAGAATATAACAAGCAATATTTCCTTCAGTGGCAATTTTGAGAGTTGGCATAATTGCTGTTGTGGCATATAGGATGTGTCAGCTCAGTATAGGGTCAGGCTGTATGAGAATTCCGCATTAATTGACTCGAGCAGCTCGTTAAAGGCTAGTCATACTGTTTTACTGAGGACCTCACCAAGACACATGAATAAAACATTCACTGCAAAATCCACAAAGATGAATTAAGGCTCTATGGCTATGAGACTTTCTCACTTCAGACAACAAAGCAGAGCTTCCCTTCATCTAACACATTAGATAAATCCATTGAAAACTGCACTGAACCTATAAACAGAAAGGTATTACAGAGATAAGAAGCAGACAAAGTTTCATCTCGTGGTCCAAATAGTGTGACCCTTCTTACATATGAACCTACAGCTTTAACTTTCATAATCCGGTTTCTTCATTATTCTTCCCGTATGTGAGAGAAAAATGTGGAGTAATCATTACTGTAAGGAAGCTGAATAACCTCTGACACTACAAAGAAACAATGTGTGATCAATAGTGTGATCAGAAAAACAGATATCTAACCAGTGTGTATGAATTTTGTATAATATCCTGAGCATATTTCTTAGCCCAGTAACACTAAAAGTAGCACCAGACAAAAAGTTATAATGTATATTATGTATATATAAAAATTTCACCCAGATTACTAAATTGGACATTTTTTTAAAATCTAAATAAATACATAATAAACCAGTATAACATCAAACAACAGCTACATATGCTATTTCACTATAGTGTATGTGCACTAAATAATACAGCTATATTTATAAATATATATATATATATATATATATATATATTAGAAGATAATAATA
>NW_015536468.1:106992-107867 GCF_001515605.1 Sinocyclocheilus anshuiensis | reverse complement strand
TATATATTAGAAGATAATAATAATAATAATTCCCCAATATAGCAATGACTTAAATGTTGAACTGAAAAGTAAGAAATTACAAAGTTCTTAGCACCCTTTTTGTTTAATGACAGCAGCATTTCAGCTGCTTGAACTTCACATTTGTGAAAAATGAGGTACATCTTGAGGTTTAATGTAAGAAAATCTGATATTTTCCAAGACAATTCACATGGTAAAACATAATGAAAGAACATGCATTGCAACACTTGTATTCTGCCATGCTGGGATACAGCTACAAGAGCTTAGAGAAGAGATAATGTTATTTTCCTAATGTGCAATTCTATGTCTCACACAGGACCCAGCCAGCTGTGACTGCTGTCGGAGTTATTTCATTACCAGTGGGCTTCGTGCCTCAGCAAATGTCACCGATTCAAGCCCAAGTCAGATCAATCTGGGTGGAGGATATATTTCTGTCACATCAACGAAGGGCTGATCGGAGCACTGGAGAGGAGGTGAGAGCAGGAGAAGCGGAGGAGGTCTGTCCCATCAGATTGTGTTAGTGCAGGCATTTAAAAATGTTCTTCCCTATTATTGTCTGGGTTTGGAGAGCAGAATAATGGCATTCTCCTTATGCAGGGGATCTGTGCTGGAAATTTAAATGGTCAGAATAGACATGGATTTCCAATTATGAATCTCAAATTACATAATAAACCAATCAAAAATCGTTTTGGCTGACAAAAATGACAAAAACAGAGCATAAACTAATCATTAACTGTTTCTAGGAATTTAATCTCTGGTTCTGTAATTGCATGCAGTGAGTATGAATCATAATGTTTTGTGGAGAAAAATTCTTTCATATACAAAAAAAAAAAAAAAAAAAAAGCGAAAAAAAAAAA
>NW_015536468.1:104237-106642 GCF_001515605.1 Sinocyclocheilus anshuiensis | reverse complement strand
TTTTTTTTTTTTTGTTTTGTTTTGTTTTTTTTGTTTGTTTGTTTGTTTGTTTTTTGTTTTGTGTTTTTGTTTTGTTTTTTTCTTGTTAAGTTTCACCATCATAGTCCAGGAAAATAAGTCTGGCATGTTGTCACAATATATGGGGTAAGTTGTCACATTACAAACCTGATATTAAATAGCTAATCATAGACTTTTCAGCTCATTTTAAATAGTTAAATTAGTATAAAACAAAACAATTCATGAAACATCTACTGTAAATGTACCAGAAAACAAATTCTAATTAATAAAATGTTACATATAAAAAAATAAACCATTGTGATTTTATTGTTCATCCATTTACCCAACTATAAAAAAAAAATTTTTTAAAAAAAAAAAAAAAAAAAAAAAAAAACGGACAAGAAACAAAACAAATATAGTCTATAATGATTCATGTATTATTGTCCAAGTTTCTGAAGCTGAGTCCTCAATGAATCGATTCACAATTTCAACTTACACTACATCGACTCAGTGATCCATTTGACTGTTTCTTGAGTTCGACTGACTGACTCAGTTGATGACAGACATCCAGTTCTGAAGTTCAACTCACTCATTCAATGACCCACTTCACGAGTTCAAATCACTGCTTTAATGATACAATTCAACAATTCAAATCACTGATTCACTGAACTCACTGATTCAGAGTTCTGGTTCTTGAGTTAAACTGTCTCAATGATCTGTGATCAACTTACTGATTATTGTTCAACTCATTGCCTCAATGATCCAATTCACAAGTTTAACTTCTTTATAGTTCAACTCAGTAAATCAGTGACTTAAATCATAAATTCAGCTGTTTTATTCAATGACACAATTCAAAAATTCAACTCCCCAATTCAGTAATCCACTACAAGATTCAATGATCCAGTCTGCAAGCTCAATTCATTGACTCAGTGTTCTGCTCTACAATTTTCTTGAGATAACAACTCACTTCGAATAGTTTGAATATTATAAGTGAAAAATGACACATTCTGGTTTATTCCTTATACAACTGTCATATGACTTTTAAAAGACTTGGACTTCTACAGTATCTTTTTTGTCAACTGCCTCCAAAGAATTCTTGTGGAATGCCTCTCTTCAAAGAAACACCTGTTAAGAACTTACTTTCATCATTATGAAGTCAAATTAACAAATGAAATACTGTATGCACTTTCTTTTGGAGGATTAATGTTGGGTATTTCTTAACATACTGCGGTAACACTGAAAGAACAAACTGCATTTGCTGAGCCATAATTTCTTTATACAACTCACACAAGATGATGCTCTGAGGCACAGAAAGAAGGTGTGCAACCCTGCTAAAATGCTGATGGCTGAAATATGTGGAACAAGAGGTATAGAAATGCTGTCTGTCCAGTTAGGGAGGGAGAGAGAGGCAGGCAATCTCTAATAAGGTCCACAGAGACACCCCCTTCTTAAAGTACACTCACTTAACCTCACATCCATACTCATGCTACAGTTGTCAGTTCAGACACACAATTTGACCCGTCTCTTACCATGCATCAGAATGTGTGTGTGTGAGAGAGAATGTGTTTATAGTTTGTCTCTATCATTCAGAACAGTCAGAGAAGTTTGTTTTATTTACTTGTCTTACTGCTACCTTTGACCTACTACTAATAACTTCCCTACAGTCATTAAACATGCATCACTGCCTCATGGGAATCACTGGGTATGTAGTCCAAATTTTGGTAAATAATTACAGTCACTTTAGATTGTCTTTCTGTTCAGTGAATTGCATTTGTGAAAAATGAAAATCTAAAAGGATGACTATTGTATGTTTGTACTTAGTATCATAACATAATATTGCTCAACTAGTGTCATTGTTGCTGGTGCTCGAGCTCCTGGCTGAGATTAACCTCAAACCCAGAAATAATAATATTTTTAAAAGCATCCAAAAATGGGGCGAGGGGAGGGGGGGGTGCAATTTTACTGAAACGCACAGTAAATATGAGTGATATTATTGTCGTTTCTGTGCAAGGGCTGTACAAGATATTACTTTTAATCAGTTATTGATTGTGCTTCCACTTGAAGCAGCAGAAATGCTGCCATATTTATTTATTTGTCTATGTGCAAAGGGCACACACACACACAATTTAAGAACAAGAAATTGCAGCCAAACAGCCAAGGTCACACATAATGATCAATGATATTCTAGTGCTCTGGATTTAGGTATGCTGCAAAACGCATTTTACAAAAAAATTATAATAATAAAATAAAAACCGCCTCAAACAATTAAAAATCAAGAAGCTTATGCCGGGGTTTTTACAAATGAAAATGGCAAATATATCAGGAGCTGTTTTTGTAAGCATGTGAATATTTATGAAAATCAAAACAAAGGAACAATCCAGTCAGCAAAAAAAAAAAAAAACATATTT
>NW_015536468.1:82945-104052 GCF_001515605.1 Sinocyclocheilus anshuiensis | reverse complement strand
AAAACAAAACAATGGAAAAATCCAGTCAGAAAAAAAAAAAAAAAAAAACTATTCTAAATAGATTTACTTTTTTTAATCAATTACTTTTCAAGCATAGCTTGAATTTTTAGAATATATTTACCTGCATTAGTGACATTTTGTCCTTCAGATATGTGAAACATATTTCTGAGTTCCATTCTCTAGTTCTTAGACTTGAAATACATATATAAATATTTCTGTGTGTGTGTGTGTGTGTGTGTGTGTGTGTGTACAAATAAAATGTGGTGACAGAAGCTGAAAAACTAAACAAACACCACAAACAGGCTGTTTGAGCTTGTTAAGATGCTGTAAGGTATGGCAGGGACCTGGAGCACTATTGATTTTCCATGCGTACCATTGCTGGCTGCAGTCATGGGAACAACCCTGAGAGATCCGGATAGGTATGAAGGTTGCAGGTTGGTGAGATTGTCCCAATTGTTGGAGGTAATTAAGAACAGGACAATCAGAAAAGGACAAATCATGGAAAGGAGGGTGCACTGTCCTTTCAGATTACACATTAATCCACCAGATATATGCGGCAGCCTCCCTTCCTCCCCTTTCCAAAGAGTCCTCTCAGGGAACACGGTGTCCCTCTGTATTACTGCCATGAGGACAGACAAGAAGTTGAATTTCTGGCACACAAATCCTTTATTGTTGTAGACTCTCTACAACAATGAATAATTAAGGATATATATGCATTTAGAGAGAGAAAAAAAGCATCATCTGCATAATTCAGATATCTATTTAAAACGCCAGCTTTATGGAATTAAATATACACATCACATATAGCATTAAAATAATACATTTGAGTTACATGTGCAAGTTTTATTAAACTACAAGGCGGCATTTGGGAGGGGGCCGCTGTCTCTTCTTCAAGACTAAATCGCATCCTGTTTACTGGCAGACATGATGACTCCAAACAGACGTGGCTGACATCAGCCTGTTCCACGCCAATGCAACATGGCACATCTCCACCCCTCAACCTCTTCCACTCGCTTTCTATCCCTCTAACACTATATCATATGAACCACAGTGACTCACTACCTTAACCATGAACAGATTTATGTGAAAGTGAATCTAAAAGAGTGTGCGTTTTACCAATGGGTGTATTATTTGGGTCACTTATATTGATTATTATATTGAGTCACTTTTGAGATGTTTGTATAATACCAGTAACCAAGCCAAATTTAAAGCCTTGAACTCTTGAAAGAGAGCCAAAAGACACATTTGAACCAAACCTCATCACATGATAGACCGATAGACACATGAGACCGTAGAGAAATGCAGGAAAGATGCTGTGCACTGCAAATGAGTTGTTCTGCTGTGTATTACAATGAACATTTGACTCAAGAGCAATTAATATATACTGTATATATATATATATATATATCATACAGCATCAATTATGTGTAACACTCCCAAAAGAACACTCAAATGATCAATGTGGAACTTACTGACAGTGTTGCCAAGAATTAAGCTACTCTGTTTCCGCAGGTTGTTTTTCATGTCCACACGTTTAAGCGACCCCAATAACATGACATTTAGCCCCAAAAATGTGAATTTTACCTGGGGAACCCTGCCAAAAAACGTGTAATTTACCCCCCAGAATGCAATTTTTACAGGGGGACACCCCTCGAAATGTGATTGGCCTAGTTTTGGGATAGTTTTGAGTAGCAATTGGGTGGGTTTTTGTTAAAACCTGGCAACCCTGCTTACTGAACCATTCCTGTCAAGCAGTACCTTTTGAACTTTGAAGAAAACGCTTGTAATTTAAGGTTTTATTTCTTTTAAAAGGTAAACCGAAAAAAAAAAAACAGGATGGAATTAAAGAGCTACACTTAATGAGGAACTGAGATTTTACTTGCATTGTCAGCGACAATGTAAAGTTAATTGCAATATTTTTTCTTAACCATCTTTTGACATTTAGAAAATTTCATACTGATTTCTGTAATTGTATCAAAGTTCAACTCAAAATATAATTTAAAGTCAGAAAAGCCATTTATCAGCACAGAACATCACAGAATTCATCAAATCCCATCAAAATGATGTCACTTCCTGAAGCATGTGGTCCTTCATAGGAGTCAATTTAGTTAAAAGGACATTGCAAAATAAGGAAAGAAAGTGATAGAAGGCAGAGGAAGAAAAAAAAAACTATGGATTTCAACAAAAATATTCCAAAGAAAATAAAAAAAATAAAATATATATATATATATATATATATAATTTCATAATTTTGAATTTGAGAAAAAATGTGAATAAACACGGGTTATTTTTAATATATTTGTATTTATGTATTTACGAACAAACAAATGGCAACCTCTGCTCAAATCAAAGTAGTGAAAATATTCAAAATATGTAAAGTAAAGTAAAGGAATGACTCTTGGACTAACATCATGGACTGATAAAATCACCCTTAAAAAATAAAAGCTACTTAAACTTACTTTAAACAAGGTCTGCATGTTAATTAACCATTTAATTAACCTGTGTAACCCTTTGTCTAATCTCTGGCACAAGGGTTTCATACATTGTGACTAAACACCGTGAACATATGATTGTGCATGCTGTTAGCCAACGTTGTCTTTACACATTTGGAAATCCAGTGATTTGAAACTAAAACATCAGCTGAAAGTCTAAACCTGTTATGTCAGTTGTGGATCTGTATCAGACATACAAGATGACACACAGACTGACAAGGTAGCTCAGTTTGCTCTGAGGCTGGAGGGCTATAACAGGTACTGCAGAGCGGCCATAAAACATCAGGTCCCATTAGATTGAACTTCAACTGAGCCCTGCACACTAACAGGAGGTGTTCACTCCACTCACATGTCCATATTTAAAACGCGTGTCCTGCTGAAGGCCATCAGTGATTAATGCACTCATCCTTCATTGTGACTGGTTACACACAGTGTCCAGCAACTACGATCAGTTTTCACGACTCAATCAGCAGACCTGGTTGGCGCTTCAGCCAGAGCACATCTGTTTACTACTCAAATGATTGAAATGAAGACACAGGCCAAACACTGACTATAATTAACCTGTCTATGGTCAATTGCAACTGTGTGATGTAACTAATTTAGACAAGCGCACACAAATTCTCACAAAAATATTCTTTACACTTGGCTTCAACAAATTTTAAGATCTTATCAATCGTGGTGACTTCAAAAAGCTGAAAACTCTCTCTGAATGTCTAAAAACCCATTTACAATTCATGCATACAAATCAAGATGCTATTTAGGCTATAACATTACTACATACCGTAATGTAATAATATACTGTATAATGCTGGATAAACATAGATGATAAGTGCCCTGGAGATATCAAGGGCCACAAAAAGTTTTATTAGCCCTTAAATTCTCCAGAGAGGAATTAAGTTCCTCTCATTTAAGTGAGCAACAACCACTGCGGTAAGTGCAAAGTGCCTCTGAAGCATCGTTTGTTACGAGAGGAGAGGGACCTTAAAGGCGTAATGCATGCAAGCGTAGCTGCTGTGCTTGAGCAGATTTGAGCTCGGTGACCCCTGACACCCTCAAACTGCATTGTTAGTGCTCTTGATTGTCATGACTTATTATGATGACATGTTAACCTTTTTGCCCCCGGGGGAAGGTCAACATGGAAGGTCAAGACAAGCAAGAGCAAATAAACCTGGTCCTTTACTGCAGAAGAGGGAGATATTGTGTTGGAAATACTAACACTTCTTAAAACAATAAACTGGCAAGAAAAAAAAAGTAAAAATTTAAAATAAATAATTAAATGTTTTGTAAAAATTTTAATTATATCCACGAAGAGTGACATCCCTTTATCTCTAAGATTTCAAAGATATTAGACCATAAACCCGAAATGATTAAAAAACATTGTGTACTCCTATTGGGAGGTTTGTTTAATTTACTCCCTTTTTTCTCCAGTGGTCTTTGAATCTAAATTGCTTTATTAATTTCATGTTGTATACCCTCAAGAGTAGCATAAAAGTCAGCAATGAAGAGACCATAGATTATTTGACTGAAGTGTCCCACAGGCCTAAAAATATTGATTACCTAGAAGTCAAAGGTTTAAGAGGATCTACATTTATATTGCTGTATCAGTATCAACAGCTTAACTGATTTGCCTAATTAAGTAATTATTTAACAATCCTAACTGAAAACATAAGACAATAAACATTTATGATTCCACTTATTTGCTTGGTACGTGTCAGTATAATTTTGGATGACCACTATATCAAATAATACAGTTCCAGATCTGAGACCAAAACCTTTTCAGGGTTCCTTGGTGGTCAGAAACCTAAACTTTAAAGTTAAATCCATCCATTCGGTCCTTCTGCTCTACGATGACCAAATGTATTAAGCAGTGTCGCTGAAACAATCCTGATGTCACTAATGACCTTTACTGGTGGAGAGATCGGGTCTCTTGGGAGAGGCTGGTTATTACCCTCTCGAGGAGCTTCTCTGGACTGCCTTTGATTGTTGGAAGGAGTTAATGAGCCATGAGCTGGAGAAGGGTCATTTTTATTTAATGACTGGGGTGTTACCTCATTCTCCTGTCACCAAATACTGATCTGACCAGATCTATGGCTCCACAGGCTGCAGGAATAAAAGACATTAACGGAGAGGAAGAAGAGCATCTTCTGCTAAAATTCTGCCATCATCTATGAATATAATGTTTTACAGCTGGTTAATTGAACACGGATTGACTAAACACACAGTGAACCCAAGACAACCAAATTGCCTTTAAGGCAAGTCAGTTCACTCAGCAGCCATCTTTGAAATGACCCTTAATAGCTAAATTCTATGTAGGCTAGAGGCAAAGGGAAGTACATCTCAACTACTTGAATGGGAAAAAATCAACACCCCAGAAACGGGTTGAAATACATTAATTAATCATCATAATCTTAACAATAGATATCATACATTTGGCTTCTTTAACTCAAATGTGAGTTCCAGAGTAAACAAACAATGCTTCAATCAAAAAGGTAACTGGATCCTTTAAGAAGGAAATTTTATTCCTAAAACCATGTGATTTGACATTTTTTGTCCAACTCAATTCAGGCCAACATATAAACCATTTCACTCAAGGGATTTTCAGTATACACTTGCCTAAGTATGCAATCAATGCTGAATACACAGCAGAAAAACGTCCCTGTAATATTTTTGCCAAATGATATTGCATTGCTGACAGTCAGTCAGTGGCGCTAAAGGTGCATTCAGTTTTATCTGAAACAATGAAATGTTGCCAATGATCTGGCAATGTTTATTATACTGGATGTTGTATGTATCATGGCATTTCGGAAATGAAATGTCTAGTAGGTGGTGCTGAAAAAAATCTTATTACCTACACAAAATTCTACCCAAATCCTAACCAATATTGCAAAACGTGCGATAAAAACACATTTGCTGAAAGAACCATGCCATTTTAGCTGCTTTTACAAATCTTTGGGCTCTTGGACCAACATTTTTTGTTTCAATGCTCCAGATCACAAGTGAAAAACTGCACCAAGTGAGCGAACAAGCTAAGTTTAATATGTCAGAAAAGCTATACAAATGGAGATAGTTATGTGATGCAAATGTATCAGTTCACAAATCATGCATATGAAGTGTTTTGAGGTCATGACGTAGTATTATGCAGGGAACAATGTGAAAAATCTTCAGTTTGAGAAGGAATAGTCGTTTTTGTTGGTGGTGTTTTACTGCCACTAATTCAACTGGGAACTGCTGTGAATTGTACGTAGAGGCATGTTTTTTTTTTTCAATTAACCTATGTTGAATTAAACTAAAATGTAGATTTAGCAAGCCAAATGGTATCTTGCTAGTGCAAGGTAATTGTGTTCAAAATCATTATCATGGATTAACAAGGGGAGATATTTTAAACACTGCTCGAGAAGATTGGATTATCCGAAAAAGCTCTGAGAGTTACAATCAAAAAGTGTTGCCTTTTTGTTCATTTTCAATGTGGTTCTGCGTGAAAGTGCTGTATCAAAAATTCAATTAAACGTGAAGCCATGCAGGACTTCTACCTTCCATGTTTAAACATATCACACAAAATGTGATGGCATCGCAAACAGTTTGTGCTCAACCTAGTCAAATATGCAAATAACAAATATTTGTGCCCATGTATTATTCATAGTTCCTGACGTGTATTTACTGCATATGGTATGAAAGACTATACGGTAAGAAACTAGTCTTTTTTTTCTGATACTCGAATGGAAAAGTGATGTGATGTGCAAATGACAAAATGTTAGCAATCAGGGTCTTATCTCTATTTTTCAGTCTTCATGTTCCAATGTTCAGGTTTAACAATTCTTCTTATATTCTGTGACAGTTGATAATCCTTTCAAATGAGTAACTTTGATGTTATATTTAATATTTACAGTTGTTTCATTTTCTCATCCAACTCATGAAGTAAATGCTCTCAAATCAAATGCAAATGTGAATATTTAAAATAATAGTCCATTACATTCACAAGTTCATTTGAAAGAAAGAAGAAGGGAAACACAACTAGAGAATGCGTATGGCAAAAATTAAAATGTGATTTTTCATAAATGTCCATTTCAAATGGACTTTTCTCTAGAGAAGTAAGAGTGAAAATACAGGTCTTCAGTTGGAGAATAAATGTCATTGCGAGAGTAGGATTTATTATGCTCTCTCTGTTCCCTCCACTCCTTTAAAACATTGCCTTCTAGGGTAAAATTCGCCCTCACACTGCAGTGCTTTGAGAAGATTCAGTTGGTTTCTCAATTGTACCAATGTGCAAGTGCAAAGGTGAGGACAGGCTCTACTTATTTTAAAAACATCTCAGCATTACAATGTGCAGGATATGATCCGCTCCACATGGTGTGAAATCGAGAGTACTCGTTACCAAGCTGAATATGAGGGGGAAAAAAGGTCTGTTGGGAGGTCTTATGTTAATGGAAGTAACACCATTTAAATATAGCCTGTTGCAGCAATGTAACTTTTATAGCAAGGCTGGATGTTAATGAGCTGTCAAAGTTTATAAATATCTATTTTTTTGCTCTGCAAATAAGGGCAAAAATAAACAAAGAAGAACAAGCTTTTGTAATTGTCCCATTACAAAACAGTCTTCCGGTAGTCTGTTAATACACCCTAAACAGTATACAGACATCTAAACAGTAAGTATCAGCACATACAGCTACTGAAGAACCAGACCAAGAACTAAAAAAATAATTCAACATTTTCGATTATAGGATCCCATGTTCAATGATTGGATAGTGGTTTAAAATCGTTCAAAAACTTCATATCAGACTTGAATCAAAACATATTTCTCCCATCTCACCGTTAATGCGACTGACAGTAGAGATCCAATATAACCACATGAGTTATAGAAATTGATTTTTTAGAATGAAGTTACATCTTTTAACTTCACCATCTATCACAGCTGGCTAAATCTCTAGAGGTCCCACAAAATCCAATAAACCGTATAGAGACTTTTTTTACTGGTGTGACAGAACTTTACAGGAGCCCATAACAATGAGAAATAAGATGATCATGGGAGTATGATCATGTAGTGAATACGGTTTAATAAACATAATATCATAAAAGCATAATGAAGCAATTCTTAGTCGTAATGTCCTAATGAAGAATAAGTCATTATGGAGCAATGATTTTGGAATCAATCGTTAAAGCCAATTAGCACTGAACAGCAAAAACAAATAAACAAAAAGTATACTTCAATTATACTGCATCAAATTGTCTGCTAACAGCTCTAGGATAGGACAATGCTCAAGGCATATTAAGAATGAGCAAGCGTTATGGGCTCTGGAAAAGGGTAGAGGAGTGGTTGCCCAGGAAACGGCTTATGCAGCAAATCTGAAGGTTAATAAACTAAGGGCTGGGCATGGTGAAAATGCTCACTCCGGAGAGAGGGAATTATATGGAATGAGATCTGATCCAAATGCGTGACCACCCTTGAGAAATTGACTTTGGCTATTGGTTAGGTCCTATTTACACAGCCGGCATAGAGGGAAGAGCATTTATCAGGCTGATCTGTCAGCAGGCACACAATGGCTGTCTTTTTTCATGTGAATTCACAGGAATAAGAACGAACATAGATTTTTACATAGTTCAGGGATATTTACTGTGGAACACAACTTTTTATAAAAAAAAGAGAGAGTTTGATAACCTCCCTCCTAGTCTACCCAGACCATTTATGGAAACTTGGCTGCAAATGTGGCTCATTCATAAACCAGCATGGTTATGGCATCACAAGTACAAATCATAACATGGAGTTAAGTTATCAAAAAAGCTATTCTGTATCTATATATTTCTTAAAGGTACAGTAGCCTTTTAACACACAAAAAATTGGATAAAAATATATTATCCATACCATATGCCGATGACAATGTTATTTTATTCACAACCAAATGGCATTTCCTTTTTGTTGCACAAAAGAAATGAACAAATGGGCAATCAGTGTAATCGTTTGCATCTAATCTACCTCTAAAGTGTGCAGATTAGATTATTTATACATGAATCTAAAAATTACAGTACTTCAATTCAGACACACGCCTGACACCAGTCACATTTATCACACATGAAATAAATGTTTTGAGCATGGAAAATATGAAAACTATGGAAAACTAATACATTATATGTAGAAATAACATGCAACATGGAATGCCGTTTACAGCCTCATTCAGAAAAACATTTGGTCGCAGTAGCTTGCATTAGTATGCTTGCACTGGCGCATTCCACACCGCTTCTTGTGTGTTTGAAAAACAACGGTATACTGCAATAAAAGTGTGCTGCCTTTTACGCATTGTGTAAAAGAGCTTTATAGATTAGAGATAAACTAAATTATAACTGATCATTTTGATGCAAGAAACCTTGATTAACATTATACAATGACATCACAGCAAAAACAGTCCTTCTTTGAAGGGGCGCTGTCCTGACCAGGATCCTTTTCGTGGTGCAAAAGAAAGGGGGAAACAGGACCACATATAAAAGCTTTATTGCTCCAGCTATCCTTAGGGAGATTTTTATGATGTTAATGTGTTCAGTGGCTTGCGCTTTTCCAGCCCTGATATATTGTTGTTATTACATTTCCATTTGTATCTGGAACAGTTGAGCAGTGGGCTTAGTGGCCCTGAGTGTGATCTTACTCATCCACATCTCATACAACACCTCATAGCAACCGTCCAATCAGCTATTTCTGGCTACCCAGCCACAGAATGGCCCATATCATAAGTTAAGATCAATTATACCTCCGCCAATAACACTACCCACAAGGCAAGCTGTGACCATACATGCAATTTGTCTGAAAGTGGTAATATGAATCATTATGAAAGGTACATGGGGCTAACCTCTTATTTTATGTAAACCTTGGCAAATTCAGCTAACACCCCACAAAGAGAAGATATTTCTGCATATATGAGGGAGGGGGGAGGGAGAACAAACAGTGTAGCTCATATCCCAGTGCCATCGCTGTCATCTGCCTAAATTTAGATGAATTACTTCAGGGCCCTGCAAATTCACACAACATTGGAGGAAATGTGATTTACACAGGAAGCACACCTTATTCCTTATGAGCAAAATTGACAAAGTTGTCTGTTATACCTTCATTTCTCTCTTCCTTCTACTTTTATGGGACTAAATGTAATGTCGCTTTCAATCTATATCATTAGTGTGGCTATAAATCACTGTGTTTAATGATCCTGCAGGATGGAAAGAAACAATAAGCAACAGCACAGAAGTGGAAACATAATTTCCTGTACAGCTTGAGTCATGCATGCCATACCAACCCTGTCTTTCTTTCAAACATCTTGTTGTAATCCAAACACCTGCTCAAACCACCATAAACACAGATAAAACAGAATGAGATGCATTTTAACGAAGGACTTTCACAACCTCATTGTATCTGCTCATGGACAGCAGATGTCTGCTTGACGTGAACGGCCTTCAAATAGTCCAAAAGGAAAGGTTGTTCAGAGGAGCACAGTGATCTGGAGCCGGAACTATCAGTTCTTTTTGGCAAAAAGCTTGCAGCAGAGAATGAAGCACTTAGAGCGTTTCCACAGTATGGGAAACTAAAAAGAAAAAGAGCCAAGATACTGGAAAAATGGCTGAGGATGTGTGAAGACCAGAAGGCTGTCTGGAAACATGGCGTTTATGTGTGATGTCCTACTTTAGATTCTTCAGGGAAAAGCGAACAGCTGTACATGCACATATGAGAGAGACAGTCTGTCAACATGTCAATGAGAAAAATGTTTCCTCTGTCTTCCAAGCAGACGTGTTAACTCCTTAGCATAACACCAAACACAAATAAGTGTGAGGACAAAGGCTTACATATTCAATCAATCGATCGTACTGTAGAGTATTTATATAGAGCTGACTAAATAGCATAAATCTCACTGTGCCTGTCCAGAAGAGTCACAGATGACATTAACAGAGGAAGTCCATGGAGACATCAGGGAGGTGAGGGTCACTGGCCCTCAGGATTGGGTTCATGTCACTACAGTAATAATTATGAACCTGTTCACTCATGGACAACCATATTCTTCATTTTGTTGTATGCATATATGCATATGTATAGTTAGGGGAAAGATAAAGGTAATAAAAGACTAAAGATGAAAAAATCAAAGTAACACATAATATGTGCATTAACTAATCGGATTCATCACAGTTAATCAGGTATTAATCTATATTTGCTGGGAAAAGCCCCCTAATGAAGATCATTCAAAGCGACCATTGTGACAGCCAAATAAACAATTCAATAGACATTAAAAAATAGATTTAGTAGGGGCAGGGAAATCAAAATGAAATAAAGAATTAAATTGTTTATTTATTAACACTTAAATGCAGTATAAAAATGTATTAAATTTATGACAATCCTAAAAGTAGCTCTTTCAAAGTTTTATATGAAGATTAAAGTCAAATTAAAGGAAGAAAGAAAGAAAGAAAGAAAGAAAGAAAGAAAGAAAGAAAGAAAGAGAGAAAAGGGGTCTAGTGTTATGTTATAAGGAACCAAACAAGTGTGTGGTAGAAAGTGTTTGTAGAAAGTCAGTCAACTTTTTTATTTATTTCATCTTCATGGTTCAAAACACTGGCCCATTTGGTTCCTGTAAACCAATGGAAAAGATTTTTCTTTTTCTTTTTCTTTCTTTTTTCTATTCTACACCACCTGCAAAGCTGCACAATAATGGTTGTGAATTCTCTATTTTCTCTATTAACAGCAGTTAGTATCTACCTTGTTGTCCAAACCATATTAGGTGAACAACGCACTTGAAATATGTTTTCTGTCTAAAATCCAATTAAATGGAGACTGGGTTCAGACTGTGAACTTTACAAACAGAAGCACAGATTCCAGCTCTCTCTGTGTGACTGGGTGGAAAGCTGCTCTGGTTGCCATGGTAATGGTTTGAGCGAGGGATGGGAACGCAGGTGTCAGTGAAGGATTTAAAGGCACATTTTACTGCATGCAGCAGATGCAGAAATAATGTTGAGCATTAAAAGCTATGGGCTGCAGCGGCATAGAATATCGTGCATGCTTAATATGGACATGCTGCTTGGACAATAAATATATAGATCTGCAGCAGAGAGCCAGGGGATCACACACTAAATGTTTTGGGACTAAGCTAGCATTCCTGTATAAAAAATAATCCAAAGGTCTACAAATGATATACCATTTTCCTCCGTTATCCCATTGAGACTGAAATACATCACACAGGTGAAGACAGTGTACAAGATAGACTGACACTACTGAGCTGTCCTGTTGCACCTGATCAATATACTGTAAAAAGTAAAACATTGAAATATATTTGCTGTTGTGGTTATAAATAATTAGTTGCTAAATATATTTATGGTAACAAACAAATCAGGATTTAGGCTATGCCTTATCCTAGCTTTTATTTTATTTTGTTTAATTACTGCTAATTAAAATTCAGAACTATTTCAAGCTAAGTGAGCACATGTATTTTAATCTGTGAATCAGCCAATTAAACTATGTGGTTTATTCTTAGTTCCAGCTGTTTTTTGTAAGTAGGATAAAAAACAGAGTAAAAATCTTTGATAATATATCTTATAGAGGCAAAGTAAATCATTCAGAGCACTATGGGATGTGATAGAAGAGAGGGCAGAGCCATGTGCAAAGCCTTCAGCGAATATAACAGCCTGCTGTTAAAGGGCACAGAGGTCTATGACTTCCTCAGGCCACATCTCTCCAAACTCTCACTCTCTTCTCGTTCATTGCCTTTTCTCATTACACAGAAGCATGTGTGGCACATTAGCAACATTACTCAAGCAGACGGAGAGCAAAACCTGTGCTCTGTTACCTGTGACTGATATGGTCCTATAACATACACATCGGTACGTTGATTCATTAGAAGCCAGATGCACAGGGTCAAGAATATTTCACATTTTCTTTGAAAGAAGACTATTAAATCTAATAAGGAGACATCCATGTACAAATCATTGTGGGCCCTTTTCATATATTTTGTCTAATTGTAATGTTTCAAACAAAACATTTTAAATATTAAGAAATTAGCCAACATTTTGTTTTAATTGGTAAGTGTTTTACAGAGTTTTCCAGTGTCCTCAATACCATTATCCATTTTTTTGTTTCTCATTTTCCTTCTTCCAAATCCAACACCTTAATGACGTCCAGGAAATGACATCATGTTTAGTGGACAAAACAACAACTTAAGAATCATTAGCAATCATTTTTGTGATCCATTCCTTACAGCATGAACGTGTACTTAACGCAGACAGCATGTGAATATAAACAGCACTATTATTGCAATTCATTCTTATTGTCTGAGCTTGACCAGAACACATTTCTGAAAGTCTGATATACACATTTATAAAAATATTTCCTTTAATTACACACAGTAACGCACAATGCTGTGCTCTGAGCTCACTGTGACGTGACTTCTGCTCCAGGATGTCTGGTCCTGATGGTACATGACAATCTGAACTGTGCAGCTCTGACCTCATTGCCCTTGCGTCTGGCTCATTATACAATGCCAGAGACCAGTATTGGATTCAGTAGGAAATCAATAGTACAGTAGCCTGTTGTTCGGCAAATTGCATTGTATCTGTATTATTCTGTTTCAGGTTCTATGTCTGCCAGTTGTAAAATGAGCACACATCCTTCAACTTTGTGACAATTACAAAAAATGTATATTTTAACTGGGATCCACAAGTGAAGTAAAGTTCAGCATTGATTAATCAAGCTGTGTGGTTCAGACATCACATCAAGTCCTAACAGCAGTGATTCATTTTGACATGAGGAAGAGCCGCCTCTGCTCAAACAGTGTGCCAACAATATCCCCAGCAGAGATGCCACATCCTTCAGCATGCCTTGCAGCATTAGAGCTAAACTGAAGGTGTTTCCTGAAAGTTGAGAGAGAGTCAGGTCTCCCGCTTAAAACATGGAATTGCACTGATCCTTAACACCTGCATTAGTACATTTCTGTGTTCTCTTTACACCTCCACTTCACACACCGATTTCATTTGCACTGAATACAGAAACCAAGGAAATTACAGCTAAATTTAGTACTTTTGTAACACCAGCTCTTAACACTTCAATTAGCCATGATGTCTGTTGCAGCAATGAGGAATTTACTGTATAATTACATAAAATACAAGCTATATAGTATTACTAGTTGTCTAAATATCAATATTGTATCACACACTAAATAACATATTAAATATCAAACTATTATGATTATTTAATTATTGATTATAATACATTATTTTTCATATTAGAGGGATAGTTCACACACAAATGAAAATTACCCCATGATTTATTCACCCTCAACCCTACGCCTACATCCTACGTCATTCGCTGAAACGCCACTCTCTTGTGAACATAAGTATGACAGTTAATGGAAGCTAGAGATTATGGTTTATAAAGTTTTAAATATGGATATTTTTCCTACACAAACACATCACTTCACTTCAGAAGGCCTTTATTAACCCCCTGGAGCAGTGTGGAGTAGGCCTACTTTTTATGATGGATGGATGCACTTTTTTGGGCTTTAAAATCTCAACCAACATTCACTGCCATAATAAATCTTGGAACAGTCAAGGCATTTTTAATATAACTTCGACTGTATTCGTCTGAAAGCAGACGAATATATACACCTAGGATATCTTTGATTGCTAAAGTAAAATATGCCACACACTCACATACGAAGCAGGCTATATTAACATTACTCACAATTCAAGTCTTTGAGAAAAAGTCTACAGATATAAGAATAATAAAACTGACCTCAACCTTAAAGAAACCCACTTGGGCAAAGTCACAGGGACTTCATAAAAACAGCTTCTCTCAAAAAGGTCCAGCTATACTTTCATTTTTCCTGGAGTCCTGGCCAACCATTTGGGGTTCAGAAGTAGTCAATCTTCCTTTTGAGTCACAACTATGCTAGTGCCACAGTACAAAAGAGAGAGAAGACAATGAGCCAAGAATTAATCAATAATGACTGCACAAGATCTGCTAAAAGTGTACACAGATCAACTGCTTCATGCAGTGCAATGAATAGTAGATGGAATTCTGACTCATTCTGATTCATATGGTGTCCTTGAGATGTGAGTATTTCCACAGTTTTGTAAGTGAATGGCTTTGATGAGAGTTTTTATTTATTCATCTACAATTCTGTTTTTCTATCCTAAATGGTCTGAACCCTTTAGGCTGTTTGGGTTCCGTTTTTTCCCTCCTCATCTTCCTACGTCTGGGCTTTACCTTCAGGACAGCATATTGAGGTGTTGGAGGGTGGACAGGAGAAGGAAACGACGTGACATTTCATGTTGGTGTCCTCCTGGAAGAGCTTAGAGGAAAGCTTCTGCAGATATGAAAGCAGTTGTCATGTTCGGTCTCTGTGGGTGGCACAGGGAGGTAATTTTGCCTCACCTCCCCAACTACCTGCTGCCATTTCAGACAAGCCTCCTAATCACATCTTCCTCCTTATCATTCTCCTCTTCCTCAGGCACATAACAGAAAGTAAAGCAACTGTCTGGACTCTTCTTTCGAATGACTGACAAGTTGGGAACACAGAGAAACAAATCTAGAGAGAGGACATAAGAACACATTAGCTCTGTTTTAAAAAAGTGAGCTCCCCCGCTGCATACTGTTCTCATGAACGCTCATAAGTGACAGTTTGCTGTCTGTGTTAAAGGTTATTTAGGTGGTGCATGGAGTTGTGTACATGTACGTAGAATGGTCCAATTTATTTCAACAGAGTTTGACACTAAGGAACCTGAAAGCCTATTCATTCCAACATAAATCTTAGAACATATCAAGTCCAAGCTTCACATGCAATTTATCCATTTAGACCAATGTGTAAAAAATAACATACGGGCTGAATGAATATGCAATTTCACTCTCTGACAGTAGGTGGTGGTTATAAAAAAAAACTGAAATACAGCGGTTACACTGCTTACTACAGAGAAGAAAGTAAGTCAAACAGTATTTCAATGTTTTCAAACATTTGTTTAGATTTTTGTATTTGCTATTTATCAAATAATACCACAGCTGGTTCCACATTCTTCCTTTGCTATTTGCTGTTGCTTAGCAAAATAGCCTGATTGTGATCACCACCCGTAAAAAAAATGTTGCAACAACGGCATGTAAGTGTTTGTGTCAGTCTGAATTAACAGCCGTTCATTCAAATTAAAATGTTTATAACACCAAATTTTCACACCGAATAAGCGACCGATTTGGATTGCTCTACATATGCAGTAATTTCAAGTGACATACAACTAGCATTCCATATGGAAGAAAATCTATTTCGACAGAGATTGATTCTAGCATGTTGCAAACCTGAAGTTTTGAAACTTCAATAAGCTTAAACACAAATAGCACACAAAAATATTGAGTAAAAACAAGTTTTGGAACAGAGCATTTCAATCCTGCCCTTTTTCACAAAACAACCTACTATTAACCAATATGGGAAATACAAAAAGGTCACAGACAAACATTATTTTCTGAAGCAGCATAACGGCTGTAACTCTGTTCCTATAAAACGTGGTGTGTCCTGGGTCACTCTGTAAGGAGATACGGCTCTTCAGAGTGTCATTTACATGTGTTATTTCCCTAGTACGTTCTTTATTGGTTTTATTGAGCTGTATGACTCTGCCCATCTATCTAGTCCATATCTGAACTTGCTCAGCATTCATAACTACCGCACACATTAAAAAGACATTTATAAGAGCAGTATTTTCACGTTGGTGCAGTGCTAATTAAAATGTCAATAGTTTTTCAAAAATGTCTGTCCATGCATGAGGGTATGTTCATCAGCTTCCAATGTAAGGAGCTCTCAGGGGTTCTTCTACACTGTGGCTTCCATCATACTAGCTGATAAATGGCACTTATAAACCTCTCAATTAAGACTCAGGCTTGTAAAAGGTCACATGGAATTGAATAGCAGGCCAGCCTAGATATTAACATATTAAACCAGGAGTGAGTGAAATGTCAGCGATCAGTCACCGCAAAACAGAGAATTTTTGTTCTTGAATCAAGACATCAAGGTGACTACACACAGTCTGGGAGTCTTTGAGTGCACTCTTCAGGGTTAGACTCTAAAAAAACACACTACTATTAAACAGAATGACACTAGGTCATAGGGAGCACCAGGACTCTCTCAGTATATAGCTAATGATATGACCAACGCTCCACAGAGCAGCAAGGGGGCAGCTCTTAGCATGCACTCCACTTACCTATTTACACTTATCTGTACTGGCAATTACTGGATTGCACCCACTCCAAGTTCCACCTGCCCATTTCATTGAAAATGATTTCTATCCAATTGTTTCCAAGCTGCTCTATATGCTATACTTCTCTCCTGCCGCCGGCAGCCCCATTCCACTTTTTCTTCAATCTGCCTACTGATGAGGCTCTTCACATGCAACATGGTTATTTAAATGCATGCCTTCAGATGCACCCTGGGTACTAGCTAGTTTGCTAAAGAGTGTACTGTAATGATATGGGAAGTGAACCTGTGACTTTGTGATTTCATAAACCTTTTAGGCTTTTATGCTGTCTAATGTGTTAATTGTTGTAGTTCATTGTGTTAATTGTGATATTTAAATACAGATATTCTCTTGGTTCTTTTTCGTCCACACCAAAAAAGAAAATGACATATTTGTACATATGGTGGTATTTTTACCAGCTTATAACTCACAAATAACTCATAAAATGTGTGGAGTCAAAACAGTTCCAAGATTCATTAAACACGGACATCAGCTGCAAGCTCCAACCATAGCTCCTATGAAAGGAGAACTAGGTATGCTTAAGCATTTTGTCCTTTTTAGGTTCACAACTTGTGACATCACATCCTGTTTTTGGTTTGGTCCATGTTGCGCACAGGAGTTTGTTTGGAAGTGGACTGAGACTCCCTAAAAGGTGGGTCTTGGTCCACTTGTTTGGTGCACACCAAGGTTTGGATGGTAGTGCTCACGCTTACTCAAATGAACTGCACTAACAAAGCAATCGCAGCAGAGTTCATTTCAATCGAACCAAACTGCCATATGTAAACATGTTCAGAAAATACATTATAACATATATGTAGATCCTTGGCTGCTGGCTATCCCTGCATACTTTATTTTGGTACATTGTACAAAAAAGAACATTATTAATCCCCAGCTCTGATCATGTAAATGTATTTTGTCCTATTCATCATGCATGTAATTTTATAATAATCACTGTAATAATATTTGAAAAGCTGCCTTGTCTTGCGTGAAGAGGCCAGCAACAATTTAAACAAAGATGGATGGTTCGCTTCCATTATCACCATCCAACGATTCAGGCTACATTTATACTGCAGACATGACTGAGATGTGTTCCTCCTCATAGATCTGCTCTTTCAACATATCAGCCTGGTGAGGTCTCTATAATCTAACGACAACATCAATCACCATTACTTCCGACTCAAGGCAAAGACTCTGTACTTCACTGAACTAGTGCTTCAAGGCTTCCTATAAACACAAATTAAACTACACAAGACATCTGCAGAACTGTCCATAAACACTCCGACCTCACATCTTGTATGTACTAAATTTTACATTTAAATTAACATTATAACACTCACTTGAAGTTAATCTTTTAAAGACTAATAATTTAAAATAGTTAAATGTAATCTAATCTGAACTGATATATAGTTTGTATACCGAATTATGATGTTCTAATGCATAAATTCAATATTGCCCATTTCAGTGTTACCTAAAACTATTAAAATGAAAAGTTTAAAAGTTTTTGGTAAAAAAAAAAAAAATTATATAAAATAATAATAATAATAAAATAGTACCAAATTACTAAAACAAAACCTGAAATAAAACTCAATTAAACATACATAGAAAAAAAAAAAAACTAAAATGACTAAAACTTTAACAATATAATGAAAATCTAAAAAGTGAATTCAAAATATTAATAAATACTATAATAATATACAAATTATAGTAAAATAGCACTTGCCCATATATCAATTGTTACAACCCCTGGCTCAAGGGGAAGCAACAAAAAGGGACACACAACCATAGCTGAGCTCAAAGGAAAATACTTTATTAATCAAAAATTAATTCCAAAAATAGGGGAATAATAAAATAAAGACAATGTTTCTGTGTGCATCAGTCTCATCAGTGCGTATAATGCAGGGTGCCTGAATGAATGTGTAATGTACCGGTGTGGCGTTGAAAAATGTATAAAGCAAATCCCAAACCAGAAACCAAATCAAAACAAAACAAGATCAAAGACAAACCAAAGGCAGAGTAAAAGCCCAAACAAAGCAAAGAAAAAGCACATATAAACTCAAACAAAGCCTCAAACCCAAGTCCCCACACTAACACGTAACAGTCTCTTTTAAAGGAGCATCCCAGCCACAGCGACAGGTGCAACCAATGAACCACCCATCAGGTTAAGTCATAGGCGGGGCAACCAATCACCACGTTCTCAAAACGAAAGTGCAGGGATCGTTACACAATTATCTGCCAAAACATACAATTACTAGCTTATTGGCATGAGCAAAAAAATTTAAACTGGTGCTTAAAACTATTTTTTCCTATCCCATCTGAATAAACAACCAAATACAAGCAATCAGAATCCCCATCACACATACTCTCCAATCAGTTCCACATCCTGCATCTCCACTTGGATTTACACCCATAGTAAAGAAACTTATTATGGCTCAGGAAATAATAGGTAATAAAAGTAAGCAAACTTTGTAAAGACACTGATGATGGAACACCTGGTACTTTGGTGCGTGTGTGTCTGATGCTGTATACATCAAATGCTGGAAAGCACAGTGAGCATGAGACAGCAATTGCAGAGCATGCAGAGGAAAGCTGCAGGATGCCTCATGCACACACACACACACACACCCTACAAGTCTGTATTTGAACCACCTAGCTGGCATGTTGACAGTGTGGCCAAAAGCCAATCACATTATCCTGTGAATTACCCCTTTATGAAACAGCTGTGCTAGCAGACGCCCTCTACTATCCTGGGTGATAACTGCATTTAGCTCTCAAACACACTCTTTCATCTGCAGTCACATCCCCAATGATCCCCAATGGTCTTATTCTCTCATCTGACATTTAGCTGCAGTCCCTGTTCACCCCTCTAAATCAGAGAGCAATGTACAAGACAAATTGTCACAACAGGGTGTGTGCAAGAGATAAATTCATTATTTATACACTACTGTTGACTTCCAAACACTTCCTGGGGCAATTCCACTGCAATATTTCCCACGAGTGTGTGTGTGTTTATGTCTGTAAGAGAGAGAAAGTAAGAGCATATTACGACTTTTGTCAATGCACATGGGTGTGTGGAGAGAGAGAGAGAGAGAGAGAAAGAGAGAAAGAAAGAGAGAGAGAGAGAAAGCCTTAGGCTTTGACCCTGTGATAGACAGTGTGGGTAATGAGGGCTGATGTATGTTGCGGGGTATTTTTTAATTAGGAACATTTGGATATTTTAGCTACTCAGAAATATTTAAAAATATATTTTAATACTGGGGTACATATCTATATAAAACCATTTCTGCCTCAGAGAAAAAAATAAAACAGGTAGGCTAATTGTGAGAGAAACTTTTAATCATCACTAGGAAATATCAAGTCACAATTTAATGACACAAATTCAGAATTATGGGATAAAAAGACGAGAAATAGTTGTAATATTAAACTAAGAAGTCACAATAGTCACAATAGTGAGATATAAAACAATAAATAAGAAAAATAGTCACAACTGTGAGATATAAATTCACATTTATGAGAAAAAGGTGTAATAAGAAAACAATTACAAAAAGTACAGTTGTTAGATATAAAGTTACACTTACAAATAACAAAACTAAATAATCTTTTTTTTTTAATTCCCTTTTTTCACTCCGAGGCAAACTGATTTTCCAACATTGCACATTTAAAGGGGGCATAATGCACACAGTTTCACCCAATCTCATGTTAATCTTGAGTACCTATAGAGTAGTACTGCATCCTTCATATCTCCAAAAAGTCTTTAGTTTTATCATATTTATAAAAGAAAGATACAGCTTTACGATTCTCTCCGGAAATATCCGAGCTCCTGGAGGGGCGCCTTGGGCGGAGCTAAAGAGTGACGAACACTTGGGCGCCGAATGCCAACAAAACAAGACATTTGATGCCGTTTCACTAAAATGTTCGTCAACAAACACGCTTGTGAAACTGCGTTGCTGCTCCGGACAAATGAACTGCATCCACTGTTTACATAACATTGGGTTCTTTAGGAAGCTGAACAAAGTTATCTTTCCCTTACAACCAAAAACACACTTCTTTGGATTGGAGACATTCTTCCCGAGCAAGTCCCGTGCAGCGCTGCCGCCGGGATGAAGCGCGTTGATGGGCGCGATCTGGCTCTTGCTCTCTCTGATCGATGCGTGTGCGGGCGCTCTCTTCCAGAGAAATGCCCATATAAGGAGTTCCACCCTCGTCTACGTCATGAAGAGCCACGATCGAAAAAAATTCTCCAAAGCTTGTACGAACCCGGAAGTACGATTTTTGGCACAGTAATACTCCATCATATGTCCAAATTGTTTTTTGAAACTTTGTCCATGCTTAGCATGAAAATCCAACTCTTTAACAGTGTAAACAACTCTGAATGCATGAAACAGCATTGTACCCCCC